>NC_069097.1:8930214-9003838 GCF_947172395.1 Bicyclus anynana | reverse complement strand
TAGAGCCTATATACTACGCAGCTCTAAATATGAATCCTCGTAAAGGATTGGCGAACCCCGCAGTCGCTTGTCGGCGTCGGTCCGTACAAAAGCGAGTGTGACCTTCGCCCGGTTCACTGCCGTTTGCCAGACGGTAATTGTTTGTTTGTGTTGTGATATAATGAAAGTGAAATTATACGCAGCTTTGGATATATAGGTGACATTCAAATACCCAATGCAGTAGCCTTTGCCTTGTATACCTGTTAATCTATCACATTCACAAGCCGTTCTCGTGTGGCGACTAAAATCATTATCATTAAGTACTGCATACCCTAATATGGAGTACTTTAATGACGCAATAATTAAGTTATCACGAAATTATTCGATTCAAATTCGAAAATTCTTTTTGATCAGCAATAAATAAATAGCAAGCTAAGAAGATAAGATTACTCGTATATTAATTATTTTGTTACGAATTATCTAAAAGAGGGTTTAGTTAAATCCATATTTCTTAAAAAAGTTTACGTATTACGTATATAAGGCTATTACATCCGAAATTAATAAAAAAGCTCTAAAGTTAATGAAATCAAAAATCCAGAGGAAAATTTAATTATTTTTTCCACTGGTTTAAAAATGAGCAATATAATAAATACTGTGTCAGATTATTAGCTATTGTTAGCGCATTTTTGCTCGGATTTTTACTTTGAAGTGGTCATGGTCAGAATTAAGTTTTTTTTTTGGAATTGGTTAAAGAAACATATATTTTTTATCTTGGATGAATCCTTTTTGTTTTATATTTATAATAATGGAGTTTTATATTTATAATAAATATTAAATAAAAATGAAATCTATTGTTAAAATAAGTCATTTGCTTAAAGACATACCTACCTAATTTGGTTATTTTAAATTTGTAAGGAACATTGGAAAAACTGTCAGGAAAAGTCTGAGAAAAGTATCGGAATTTCATGGAAAACTAAAGAATATAAATGAAAATTGATTGAAATTGAAAATATATGAAAATTGTTTAAGATATAAGACCAGTCACTGTCATCCATTATTTAGCAGCGTTATCAGTGTATCAAAGATATTACGCCAACGTTACTTAGCATCATAAAACCGTTCACGGCACTAATCGATACGTACCTACCAACTAGCTGGTGAAAATATTACGTGTAATTTTCCATCGTTCTTTAATAGAAGCGCTTTTAGGCTGGTCAGGGTTAACTTAGTTCTAGGCATTCAAGTAAAATCAATAATTGTAGAGCTCCGAGTATACAATAACGCTGGTCTTTAATAAGTTCTTTTGATTTTGGAACGAAGTTCCTTATCACGCGTTGCTAAGAATTAAGACCAAAAAGTTGTAACGACACTTTTTACCCGACTGTGTAAGAAGGAGGGTAATGTTTTTGCAATAGTTGTAAGCCATGACCTTAAGACAACTGAGCTCCAGGGTCCTCAAAAGGCCCCCCGACCCCAAAAGGCCCCCGACTCCAAAAGGCCCCCGACCCCAAAATATCGTTCCATCCGGGTGTCCCTTGACACCTCTCAAGTTTTTTTTTTATTTAGCAAACTTTACTTATTAGAACCTAAGCTTTTTTGTACTATACATGTAGGCATGTACCAAGGATGAAATCGAACTTCAGGACGTTTTAGAACTTTGATTAATTTACAAAGTACGCTGGACTTAAATGTAAAAATAAAAGCTCCATTGTTTTGCCAAAATGTTAGCTAAAGACAGTACTGAAAAAAAAATACAGAGTTCAGTAAACGAAACCAAAATTAGTAAATACCTACATAATATAAATAGGTACTATGTTGCTGCCTATCTATAATTAGTTTGATTAAAAAAGGAATATTAATTTAAGAACCGATTACCTGATCAAAAACATGTTATTTAATTAGGTATACAAGGTCACCACAAAAATTGAACATATTTTAGAACAAAAATTTTCGTTATTTAAATTGACATGAGAGATTTTATATCGATGGCTACGTGTTATTAAAAAAGATAAACAAGCTGAGTAGAGTTAAAAATTAACTTGTAGGTCTGCAAGTGTCAGTTGTTTTTTTTAGTCAATAATAATACATTTATCTACTTTTATTTTATTTATAGGTAAGTAAGTTCTACCTAAAAGTGTTATCTTTTAGCGTTTTCTGTTCTGTGTTCTACCATGGATGAACATTTAATAATAATTGATGGATATTTAATATATTAATTCAATTTTACGTTTGCGTTTAGCATCGTGTTACTTTTAATGATAACTTCTTCATTTTATATCCATGATTTCAACACTTAAAACGAAATAAAAAAGTTAATAGGTATCTACGTGTTATAAAAAACTTTTAATGAATAGATCCATTAATGTATTTGGATCTATCCGCTTTGAACTGGTTGTCTGACAGTTAGCTAAAACAGCCTCGGACCGGATGTTTCCAAATTCTTCCCATTTTATTTTTCACAATGTTTCGTTTTATTTAGCAATGGATTGCTAGTTTAGATTTATTTAGCAACGGACAAATGTGATCATGTTTTTATAGTATATAGTAGGAAAATTTGTTAGGTACTGCACAATTAATTTAACTAAAAACCTTTTAGTTAAATTAAACTGCCTGTGAATTTGTTTTATTATAGGTTTTACTATAGTAATTATTAACGGACCAAGCAAATGGCTCATCGGGTGGTAAGTAGAAAAGTAAAAACACTCTTTGAGACGATTGAAAATTCAAAAAAGTCAAAATTTATTTATATCAAGTAGTCTCAGTTTACAAGCAGTTTTAAAACGTCAGTTGACTATTTGTAAAGGTTCTATCACCGGTTCGGAAGGCAGGTTCTGCTGAAAAGAGCTGGCAAGAAACTCAACTTTAAAAAAAAATCAAACAATATATTTATAGCTCTTTTAAAAAATCAAACGATTATAATTTACAATTGATAACATCATTACAATTTCTTTTAGTTTTACTTTCTGTGTGAAGGTGGAAGCTGATCCAATGGCCTCCAAGCACCTTTATCATTAAGGATGGATGAAATTCGGTATGAGGATTACAGAACAGTCTACTTTTTATCACGAAAAAATCAATAGGTCCCGTGGGATTTGTAAAAATTTAAAACGCAAAGAAAATCGCGAGCGTCTGCTTCTTATAGAATGCTAGATATTGAAAAAACTGTACAATTTTTACATACATAGCTACCTATAGGTACAAATCGAATTGATAGCCTCCTCAATTTCGAGTCGCTTAAATAAAAATACTTATCAAAAGCGAAACTAAGTAAAATCGAAAGAATTGAGTAAGACGATCAAGTGATCTCACATGCCTGCAGCGCTATGGGCTTCGTTAAACTGATTGTGTGTTGGTAGCGATGTGCATAACATCATGCCGATCGCGATCAACATACGATCCGTTTTATTGGCTGTGAAGCTGTTAGCGCTGCAGGCATGTGAGATTACTTGATCGTCAGTGGCTGACATCATTCAGTTCAGAGAATATTCAGCGCCGAAAAATCAATAAGTCCGCCAATCGTGATCGGTACATCGTTCACGGTTAGTTAGCGCGCTGTGATAGCCGGCCTTGCGCGCACACGTGTATGTGACGTCACGCACGCACCGTTCAAGTTCAATGTTGCCTATTAATTCCACCGTGGCTTACAATCGTTATTATATTTCAGGGTTTTATCGGCAAAACGATGTTGAAAAGTGAGCTTGTATATTATTCTTTATGAAAGAATACAATAAGGAACTTAAGCTAACTTATCCTTATAACTACACAAATCATGCCCACGTGGAATGGTGGCAAGAATACTGGCTGCATTACCGCGTTGGACAGCCAGGCTGATCCTTTGCGCAACAAATGAGCTAGCCTTCTGTCAGCAGTTGAGGCAACTAGCCGGGGTGAAATGATTCGGTAATTTTTTTGGGCACTGCGACTCCATGGCCCAAGCACGCAGAGAAGTAAGAAAATTCTCTGGTATACAGGTTTCCTCACGATGTCCTTCACCGTTTGAGACACGTGATATTAATTTCATAAAATGCACACAACTGAAAAGTTGGAGGTGCATGCCGCGGACCGGATTCGAAACTCACACTCTCCGGTATCGGAGGCAGAGGTCATATCCACAAGGCTATCACGGCTCTTGGATTACAAATACTTTTTGCCAATTAACATTTTTCTTTGGTCAAGCAACCTAATAGTACGTATTAGGTTGCTATACCAATAGACATCGGGAAAAGCATCAACACAATGTTTCCGCGAAACGTACGTTTGGAAAACACATACGTACGTTTTTCCGGCCCATTGACAGATGTTTCCTTGAAATGCGCGTGCGCAAACGATGGCACGCGTCATTACTAAACCTTTCATTATCTTCTTGATAACTATTAAGTAATGGCCTTGAAATTTAGCTGATATATGATATTACATGTATACAATGTATAATTGTATACAGGGTGTCCCGTAATCTATACTAATATTATAATGCTGAAGAGTTTGTTTGATTGAACGCGCTAATCTCAGGAACTACTGATCCGATTTGTAAAATTCTTTCAGTGTTAGATAGCCCAGTTATCGAGGAAGGCTATAGGCTATATATTATCCCCGTATTCCTACGGGAACGGGAACCACGCGGGTGAAACCGTGCGACATCAGCTAGTTAATGGATAAAACGCAAATGGTAGATACACCACCTAATTATCTAAATCTAATTTGATTAATTTTCCAAAAAGTTTTTAAAATGATGGTACATTTCAGCTCCATATTTTTTTACAGGACAGTTTTTTTTTATTAGGTCATCTTAATGAAAGAAAAATAATTGTTGCATTCAAAGCTTCTTGTACAAAACAAATAAAACATTATTTACAAAATTGTATTATAGTGCATTGGTAATTTAATCCGTAATGTTTAGAAAAAGTCAGATACAGCATTGAAAAAACTGATTCAAGAAAGAAAAATTTGAAAAATCCGAAAAAAAAAAAAAATTGGTCACCCTAGGGATTTTTGGAAAACTATTCAAATTAGTTTTAGATAATTAGGTCGTGTATTTGTGTTTTATGTATTAATTAGGGGACACCCTGTATATGCTTATACTTATACCTTCCAAAGTATAGTGTTACGCAAACGTAGATTAGTATTTTTATTAAACTGAGTATACAATAACGACGTGGATTCTAGTACGAGTCTTTCGGTATTCCAAAGCATTTACTCGTATACTTCGGAGAGAGTTCGCAAGAGCTATTTCAGCTGTACCATCATACTGCAAGACATCAGGTGCGTTTACATCCCGCCATCTTATAGGTATGTGTGAATCATTAGATCGAACCTTTATTGCAGAAGGAATTTTTCAACTTGTACCTACGCCTATGCCTACCCTATTTAAAAACCTTGTGCAAGCCACTGGCCCATCCATCATGGATATACCGAACTTGTACGAAGTGTTTTGCTTGACATCATTTCTTAATTCTTACATGCATGGCTGGCATATGGTATGGCATTAACTTCCGAAGTCTGTTTTGCCTGACCAAAGATGCATAGGCATGTTCTAGGCAAGCGTGTTATATTTTAGGCCAACAAGTGAAATCGCGGTGAAATGTATGATATTAAAAAAAATTACAGTTGATGTGTGCTTAGCCTAACAGAGCAGTACTTAACAAAAACAATATTCAAAGTTGAAATGGATATTTTATCATTAATTTCCACTCAGCAAGGCCGTTTTTTACGAGTCCGCTATCTTAATATAGGCAATTGAAATAGTTTGAACGTTATATTTTTTCATTTCGAGGGTCAGGATATGTTTGTTTCAGCAATACGGAATACCGAGATATTTAGGTTGTCCGATTGTGATTAGATTAGTGACGCGCGTGCTAGTTGACTTAATCGTATCGATAGATAAAAATTCAATGTGTTATATTTTTTTTGGTTTTACCGATTTATTTAGAATATTTGGGTATAAAATGAATATTACATATAACGAACGTTATCCTACTTAATAATACCTACAGTAAAAGCAGAATGATATTATTGATAGAAATGAAAAAAAAAGTAAAGTTCACGTACAATAATTTTCAAACAAATTTCTTAAAATTGGTGAGAGTTTTCATTTCTTCACATATTTTTCTTTGTGTATAACACTTTCTTTGAAGTTCCCAACTGATTTACGAAAGTCTTAGTAGAAGATACAAAAGATTGTTAAAATTCCTTCGTGGATTTTTTTGGAGTTTGAAAATCTACCTATCTAGTTGTTTTATTATTAATTACCTTAAGCCGTAAATCAATACCAAAATTTAGTTTTGTAATCAGTATTTAACTTTGTTTTATATACGAGTATACTCATTTAACAATATCAAATTTACACAGCTTTAAATATATATATCACATTTTTTCAATTGATAGAAATAACATTATTTTCAGTGGCCAGAGAGTTTTTGCTTTTTGTTATACAACAAGAGCTTAACACATCTTTGTAGTAAGAACTTAGCAACTACTTTTACGATTGGGAAATAACGTACATATTGTTTTAATTATATAACGTGTACTGATATCTAATCCGCTTGGAATGTGTATTTGATATTTACAGTAATTGAACTACTGAACCTATTAAATAAATCATATATTAATATTATTATTAAGGTATATTCAGCATTTTATTTCTCTTTCTTATATACCTCTACCTACTTATGTATGTAGAGAATAGAGATAGTCTTTCTACGTACCTGTATAAACTTGGTATCGTGGTGCAGTTCTTTAAATAAAATTTTATTGCCTAATTTAAATTCCACTAATGTCTTCTACTAAAGAAAATTATATACCAGTATAAAATTAAACGGAAACCGGTTACGTATCTGAGAGCAAGAAAAAATGTAGTACGTTTCCACGACTTTACAACTGAAAAGTTGTATTTAACGTAAAATAATTTGATAACGCTGTGCCATAATGAGTATTTAATATGGTTATTACAGTTCTAAATAACGAAGAATATTTTTGTCTTATTCCATTATAAAATGAAGTTGTGTTCGTGACAGTATATAACTTTACAAAATAAACAAAACCATTTAGAGAATAGGTAGTATCAAAACCATTAGCTACGTGGTAGCAACTAAAACATTCAATCTGGATCCAGTTACAAAATTGCGATAACCAACTGAAATGTAATAAAATAATATAATATTTAGAAAATAACTAATTTATGTGTAAACTATTTACATGTCATCTATCATATTTATATACCCTTTTGTAAGTTTGATAAATAATGATAGATTTAAAAAAACGTTTTTACGATTACTCGCAACTTATTGGTACTTACTCGTAATGTCGTTTATCATTTATTGAATTACTTAATCATTATGATTCGACTTATAAATATTATTTAATACCTGCTAGTGACGTGGATGAGTTGTACAACTGAAGGTATTATGTGTTTATGTTTTATCATAATTTTGTTAACATAAGTGAAGTTTTATCAGCAATTAGTGATACAAGTACAATGTGGTCATATAGAACAAGTACGAATGTTTATAATTTGAACTTTGTTAACATTTAAAATATATCAAGAGTTACAGTTAGTCACTTATTTAGTCTTTTTATTAACTTAGTCTTGAAAATTTTGCTTCCTTCACTTTTCAACTTTCAAAGCCTATACTTGTGTGTCTATGTCTTATGTGTCTACCAAATCCCACTTGAATGTTTTGACTACATACATACCTAGATGATTTCATAAATCTTTTAATGAGAAAGAATACAATAAGGAACTTAAGCTAACTTATCCTAATAACTATACAAATCATGCCCACGTGGAATGGTGGCAAGAATACTGGCTGCATTTCCGCGCTGGACAGCCAGGCTGATCCTTTGCGCAAAAAATGAGCCAGCCCTTCTGTCACCAGTCGAGGCAACAAGCCGCGGTGAAATAGTAACTAAATTTAATTAAATACACAATTAAAAACAAAGTTGTTACAGCGTTGGTCAGTGTGATTTGTAAAAAAAATTGTCTAATATTCACACAATGCCATAGTGATATAACAACATTACTATGTATCTATGCTTTCAAGTTGAACTAAAAGTACGAAATCTCTCCATACACCCGCTACACGTGCCGTTCAAGGCATGTAATCTTTATTAATTTATTTTGACGCCGATAACACTATTTGTTTTCGTTTCGACTCTATTTGTTTTGAATAATTGTGTTATTTTAGAAACAGCTTCGATTTGACCTCTTACATCATTAGTACAATCTGTGTTTTCTTCGCTTATCTAGGTATGTTTATTTTGTTAGTACGCTGATTCACGCTTCAAACTTTATACACATTGGTGTCTGTGCATTGAATAAATAAACATAATATATCTCGTTTACTCTTATCTTACTACCGTAATATTGTAATTACATTGTAATTATAAATATAAATAATATCCCAAACGCTTAGGAATTGAATAAAAACGTAATCATGTTATTGCTAATTATGTATGCGGAACCCATTGTTATTAATGTTCGAGACAAAAATATCAATTTTGTTATAATAAGCTCAACCGTTTTTCATAACAAGCTAAAGGTTACCTGACAACAGGTCTGATTGTGTTCTTTAAATACATGGCCACTGACAGTAGTCCGATTCTGATAGCAACAGTATTCTTATTTTGGTTATATAAAATCACGTGATGCATGACAAACTTTTAAACGATAATAACTACGAAATGAGCTATAAACAACAATGCCTAAAGCTAATAATAAACCTTATATATGATTTAGAACTACTTACTTTTTATGACTTTAAAATAGTAAAATAATTCTTTATAATAATGATAATGCTTTATAAATCTTCAAATGTGACATCGTGGTAAATAGTATATAGCCTTTTTACATACAGCTAACGGCTTTACTATGTAGTAAATGCCATAGAAATATACTGCATATTACGAAGCAGCGAAGTTCGATATGTATTTTTGTTGAACGCTAACTATAAAAGTTACGGTAGTTTCCGCTGCACGGAATGGCAATGATAGCAACTATAGTAGTTACTTGGTAAGCTTTTTAGCATACAATCGGTGGTAAATCCTGCAGGTGGGTTAGTCACGGCGACTCAGATGTCGAATCGGCGTTTATTATTCTACGTGCATGAGATTCGCCTACGCATGTAACCGCCTTGCATGGAATCACAATAGAGAAACAATAACTGTTCACACGAGGTCAGCATTGATATGTTTGCAAATACTACGAAATGGGACGTACGAAGTAGGCGCTCCTAACGCAGCGGCTCAGCCGGGATCCGGGACAGCTGCGGTAATTATCGATATCATTTGCATTGAAGCATCGACATCACTATTCATCTTAAAAAGGAATAGTTTAAAAAAATATATCTTTGTTTAGTATTAATAATTAATTTTTCTTATTAAGTTTAGTTTAGTTTAGTTAGTAGTTTTATAGTATTAAATATTTGAAATACTTTTTTACAATAGTTGATAAAAGTACCAAGATGGCGCTTCAAATCACCATATATTAGTCGATTTGACGGTAATTCTAATTTGAGTTTAGTAGTGATGTTTTAGGTATTTTTATTTCTCGGGAAACTCCCCATGTATTTCACAAACATTTTAGGATATTTGTGTACCAATAATTCTTTTATTATGTGTTGACAATAATGATGATTCTAAGACCCGTTAGCAACTGCCTAAGGGTTCATTTAGACAACTGCTGAACTTTCTGTTCAGTTGGTTCATTTCTGTTACTGGTCCTATGTGAGTCTGGTTAGGTTAGTGCCAGCCCTAGACTTCACTATAAAAGCTGTGACGTCATCAACAAACGCTATAGTAACTGCACGTGAAACCTGCTTGCCAGATCGTGTACCTGATACTTTTCCAATAATCCAAATGACCAGTGTATTTGGGTGTGAATATAGTTCATAATTCGTCCTTACTATTGAACTTTCTGTTCAGTCAGGTAGTTCATTTCAGTTACTGGTCCTATGTATGTCTGGTTAGGTTAGCGCCAGCCCTAGAGTTCAGTGTAGAAGCTATGACGTCATCAACGAACGCTATAGTAACTGCACGTGAAACCTGCTTGCCAAATCGTGTACCTGATACGTTTCCAAGAATCCAAACGACCAGTGCACGAGTATTTGGGTGTGAATAAAAGCATAATGAACTGTCGCATTGTTGGCAAGCTAGAGCAAAACACTTGGCGTCGCCTGTCTATTGATGTGACGCTGATGCGACCAATTGATCAATCTCACTATTCTCGTATCTGAGGTTTGGCACTCAACGCCGTACGGTACGATACTATTAATTTATTTGTAGATCGTATAACAGCCAATGATTAGTTATGTAAGTTGTTTTTAATTCTGTTGCGTTCGTTCTAATTTGATCGTTTAAGAATATCTACTTTCGTTTTTAGTTAATAAATTATAACATAAAGTAAACTATAACTTTTACAGACAATATCAAATAGTCACTTATCTATACTAATATTATAAAGAGGTAAAGTTTGTGGTGTTGTAGGGGGTAGGTAATCTATGAATCTACTGAACCGATTTTGAAAATTCTTTTACGTTTAGAAAGCCACGTTATTTGTGAGTGTCACAGGCTACATTTTATCCGCGTATTCTCACGTGGACAGAAACTACACGGGTGAAACCGCGTGGCGTCGGTTATAATATAGCAACGTCCATATAATAACGCCCCGCGGTTTCACTGGCGCAGTTCCCGTTCCCGTGGGAATACGGGGATACAATATAACTGTTACTCGATGAAGATGTAGCTTTCTAATGGTGAAAGTGTTTTCAGAATCGGTTGAGTTTTTGAGTTAAAGTTACTTAAAATTTCAAATCCCTCTTTATATTATTAGTTTAGATTAAATTACAAGACGTCAATCGTATCAATCTCGATAAAACCAAGTATTTTATATGTCGGTTTAAAGTAAAAAATAAAACTATGTTTAGCATTATGCCGCAGTAGGTATTATAGGCAGGTATCAGATTAATATCGTAAAAGGTCTCTCGAAGATATTTCGAGCTCCGGCTAATTCCACGTGGGCCCTTATTAAACTTGCAGAGCGTATAAGATTTTCACGGTTTATCTGCCTCATTTTAGCATTTATTATATGGGTCATTGAAAATTTAATATCCAGTTTCGTATTTTTGGAAATGACACCCACAGACATGGGCTAAATATAAAATAATGTGTAGGTATCCTGAGTGGCGTGCGTAAGGTTGTCAATTAGGGTTTGTATTAGTAAGAAAAATTAACCAACCTGGGAATTTATCTATCTTTGTTATTTGTGCGTTTACGTTTATAGTTCATTTATTAAAAAAGGAAGCTATACTAAAACTGTATGAATTTTAATATAATTACGATAAAAGATTTTTAATAGATTTTGAAATTTTATAATCTTATTTATTTTGTAAATATCCAGACAATCTTTGCTTTTTATGTATAAATTAGTTAATATTGACCTTTACCCGAATGTATCATAAAAATTAATATATTCAATCCTAGTCATCATCCCCATTCAATAACAAAATGGCTTCAACCCTTGCCTGTATAATCCTATTACAGATCTGCATTCCCAAAATAGCGAATGCATCAGTCTGCGACCCAATTGTTGAACCAAAATACGTACCTAACTGGCTTAATGGAAATGGGTATATTAAAAAGCCGACCTGGTTTCTCTGTGAAGCTTATACCACGTGCCTAATCTAGAAGTGCACCGAAATAGTGCTTCAATAAAAAGAAAATATGCTCCCGAGCGACTTTTCGGTCACGATGGCTAATCTCATGGTGAGATTAACCATGTACGCAGGAGATATTATAGTGCACAAGTGTGTTCACAGGTGCAGGATTTCGAGAGTGATGGAAGAGAGAGAGAGCACCTGGGCACTCTCTCTTCCATCACTCTCGAAATCCGGCAATCGAAACGAGACGGCAAACCGACACGACCGGTGAGAGATCAGGCGCAGGACCGACGGCTATACGTGCTCTCCAAGGCACGGGAGTGTATTAAAACCGCCAGCGTCCCAACTCTAGGCTGTTACTAAGATTTTTTTTTTGTTGGCCTGACCCGGGATTTGAACTATGACCTCATTATCCGTAGCTAAACCAGCTAACCACGGGACCAATGAGGCAGTTAAATATTATTATAGTGAAGTCCACACAATAGGCGTATAAATTCTGTGCCTCTTACGAATAAGAATGATCGCGGGACATGAAATGCTTTTGAAAGGTCTAGTCACTCAGTCGGTTGTCAGTGAGTAGTCTCCAAGGGCTTAGGAAATAGATTTTACGGAGAAAAGTTGACAAGAAAATCAGCAGATGTTAATTTATAAAAACATTTCTGTAAAATGTTTAAAATATATACGCGGCCAGGGAATCGACCTAGAGAGTTCTTCGTATTGAAAAGGAGGTACCTACATATCAAATAGCGAATATGATTAATATAATAAAAAAACATATTAGAAATAATAATAAAAAAATATATAGATTTTCTTCATTCTGTTCAACACCCAGTCTCGTATGCTTCCTGTAAGCCAAGCATGCATCAATAATATATTTCGTGAAGACAAAAAAAACTGTCGACCAATAGTGGCAGAACTGGGATTTCCAGCTTTTTCGACCCAACGCAATGATAGAGATATTTCCGACTCGGTCGATATTGGTCGGCATTTGTCTTTCCCTAGTCTCGAGATGTATATCTTTGGCTAAGAATCTTTCTGATTTGCCTCATCCTAGGCAAAATGTCTTCACTTCATGCCAGTTTGTGTGTTGAGTTGGCTAGTCGCGTTTAGGACGGAGGCGGCGTGGGCAGCTCTGACAACCGACTTCCATATTTTTATCTAAACAAATTAGCAGTTGTATTTCCAGAGTGTACAAAAATACACGAACTTCCCGTTATGCTTTCAACACTGTTTGTTGAAATTTACTTAGGTTCATTTTAGATGCGATCTGCTTTTGCTACATCAACGTTTGTTTGTGTAGAAAGTAAAAGAAGAGCTAAAAACGAAATTATAGATGGGTATGCTATGACGGTTACATACAATTATTTGTGTTTGTAATAGAGGAGGTCGCTTTTCCAGAACTACCCTCTAATCGGTGAGGATACCTACCTACAAAGATAAGGAACTGTAGAAAAGAAATAATTGGAGTAGGAATATTTATGACCAATTCGTCACAAAACAGTGCATGAACTTCCAAACAAAACGGTCTCGAGCCGCGAGCATCCAGCGGCTCCTTGCAACCCGCTTGATGTCCTCGGTCCACCTAGTGGGGGGTCGCCCAATACTGCGCTTTCCGGTGCAGTGTCGCCATTCCAGTACCTTGGGACCCCAACGTCCATCGGCTCTTCGAACAATGTGGCCTGCCCATTGCCACTTCGCGACTCGCTGAGCTATATCAGTGACTTTGGTTCTTCTGCGGATAGCCTCATTTCTGATTCGATCACGCAGACAAACTCCATGCATAGCTCGCTCCGTCGCCCGCTGAGTGACTTTGAGCCTTTTTTAGAGGGTCATAGTTAGCGACCAGGTCTCGGATGATGACTTACGGATCCGAGATCATTAGGTATCATTAACATCTGATAATGATCGTTAAAGAATTCCATATTGACACTGTAAGCCCACCAAGCCGGATTGAGCGATGAGTCTTAGCTCCATATCTTCTCATAAACATAGAGGTAGGTCTAGCCCAGATATGGGCCGTTTTAATGGGCTGACAATAATGAAATAACTCAGAATGACTTCAGCAAGTGTGCACTACCCATTATAATACACAATTGTTACGTTCATTGACCAATTGACAAGTCACACAAAGCTGCAGCGTCAGTACAAATCCGATAATGCCACTGCAATTAACTAGATCCGACACAAAATTAGCTAATAGAACGCCGGTCGTTGAACTCCCCTAATTAATGTTAATGAAACAGCATTTCGAACCGATTTTTATCGCTCGACAGTCGTTCTTTGAATTCCAAATCGCGCGTGAAATTTGCCAGTAACGACTTTCCTACTTTCTTCCCGTGCAAACAAAGTTCGTGTATCCAAAGCATTATAGCGTTCGCAGTGTAAATCGTGTCCATTAGGTCATTTAGATGATGTTTCTTAAACGATTTCTCGACTTTGATGGCGCCTATTACCTCTGATAGTTCACACATCGTGTTGCCGAGTGTGGGCGAATGTTTCGTTCGCAACTCTTGAATCTACACTTAAGGGTCTCTTCAAACATATCGGAGTCCGGGCGACCGGTAAAGGACGTCGTGTCTGGGTATTGTCTATAGTTGGAAATTTATTTTTGAATTCAAAATTAATTTATTTCAAGTAAGCCCAGTTTAAAGGCACATTTGAATATTTGTAAAGACTCTACCACCGGTTCGGAAGGCAGGTTCTGCTTAGAACTTAGCTTTTGCAAAAGAAGCCGTAAAATATTACAATCATTTATAATTATTAAATTTCATGTTCATATAATTAAAATTTCTTTTAGTGGTAGAATAATTTTAACATTAACCTATGTACATTAAAGCTGTAGTGTCAAATAATACAACAGCACTAAAACATTCCGAATTAGTTCAATATTTATTATTTACAATTATTTCCGGTGATGATAAATAAATTAATAAAATTTTTGATTGTAGGTAAGTTATCTCTGAAACGAATAAAATAGTATTCACAATATAACAAGGGTTGTTTTTGTATTGCAAAAACTCTCCTGTCACCGCTAGGTATTGTATGTAAAGGCGGAATTATATTTGTCTGACGTGTCGTGTCGTGACGCATCTGAACAGAATCGGTATCAATCATTTTGTATGGCAGCGTTTTCACTTATGTGTTGTGACATGTCGTGATGGCTTCTGATGTGTCGCATACAAAATGTATTATACCGATTTTGTTCGGATACGACACGACACGTCAGACAAATATAATTCCGCCTTAATGTATTACCAGCACGTTTTATATGATTCCTTTTATATTGAATGCAACATAAATCGTGTGCAAGCGACTTATCCTACGTCCCTGACACTGATGGAGCACTGACCCTGTTATATATGAACCACGCTGTGCAACGAACACAGTAAGATGCGCGTTTGTGATGTGATATTGGCTGCAATGTACATTACAAACACATACATCGATAAAGTCAGCATCTCATGTATTACCAAAATAAAATTTGCAATGCAAATCGCTGCCTTCTATTCCCTGATTTTATAAGCTGTCTTTTTTATTGAATGCGACATTAATGGTGTGCAAGCAGTTTTTCTACGTCCCTGACACCTACCAAGCAGTGACCCTGTTATGTATGAATACATGAATATATGCAGCGTAGATACAGTACATATATTGTGTTGTGATATTGACTGCAATGTATACATTACATTATAAATACACATACATCGGAGAAGATAATATTTTATGATGATATTTTTGCATGAATTGTGCGCAAGCGATTTTTCTGCGTCCCTGACACTTACGGTGCACTGACCGTGTTATGTATGAATACACCACGTTGTAATACGCAGAATCGTCGTACAGTACGTATGTGTCGTATGTGTTGTGATATTGTCTGGAATGTACGACTACAGTACAAATACAAACACACCGGAGAAGACAGCATCTCAAGTATTACTAAAATGGCATTTACAATGCAATACGCTGCGTTGTGATGCTATATCTATTGAGTGCGACACGAATAGTGTTCAAGCGATTTTTCTGCGTCCCTGACAGTGACGGAGCACTGACCTTGTTAAGTATGAATACACCACAGTGTGCAGCGATACAGTATGATGTATGTACATCTGTGTTGTGGCCGGCCGGTGTGACGGACGTGAGGCGCGTAGGCGGGGTTGTTTGCCTCGCCCGGCTCCTATTGCGTGATCTACTCAATAAACTTGTTAGTACGATATGCTCGTTTAAAACAAACCTTTGTTTGTTCCTCGCTACATCGCTTTACGACGACTTCTCGGACACAGTTGGTAATGGTTTGTGTTTTAACGCAGCCAAGGCCTAACTTAAAGTTAATTAAAATACACATAATGAGTATTCGAGTAATTATAACTGCCATCTTGGCATCTAAAAGGTGTAAGCTGACAGGTAGTACCGACTGGTTTTCGGTAACGTTTCGTTGTAAATTAAACAGCTTTTCGGGTGATTATAATTTACATTATTGCAATACAATTAAGACGTCAAGCATGTTTTTACTGCAAACGAGTAAGTCGAGGCACACAACTACGTTGCCAACTGGGGGTTTACGTAATTGCCGTCGCGTGACTTGTTCGGCGTTCATTCAGCCTCGCTAAGCTCAACCTTACATTTATACGAGTATACATATATACTAGCCGACGCCTCCCGGTTTCACCCGCATAGTTCCCGTGGGAATACGGGGATAAAATACACCCTACGACACTCACAACTAACGTCGCTTTCAAACAAAAAGTAAAAGAATTTCATAACCGGTTCAGTAGATCCAGAGATTACCTCCTAATCCTCCTCCAGAGATTTCCATGTGTCGAAAACACATGAAAATCAGTCCTAATACTCGATTTTTCCACTATTAAAGTATAGATGTACCCAGTAGGTATATTTTTTGTAACCGGTTTATCAGTTTGACTCCATAATTGTTAATAATAAAAGTTTGAGTTAATTTTAGTAAGCTCTTTAGGTAATTATTCTTGACATTGAAGATGATTGAATACCTACAATTGCATGGCATATTACGCTGGTATATATAGTTACATACCACTACTTACATTACACTACTTCACAGTTAACGGTGAAGTAAAACATCGTGAGGAAACCGGCATACCAGAGAATTTTCTTAATTCTCTGCGTGTGTGACGTCTGCCAATCCGCATTGGGCCAGCGTGGTGGACTATTGGCCTAACCCCTCTCATTCTGAGAGGAGACTCGAGCTCAGCAGTGAGCCGAATATGGGTTGAGAATGATGATATATAGTTAGGTATATCGCATTAATCACACTAATATTATAAAGGCGAAAGTTTGTGTATATGTGGAAGTATGTATGTTTGTTCCTCCTTTGCATAGCGGCTACTGAAGCGATATGGCTAAAATTTGGAATAGAAATAGAATTTACTCTGGATTAACACATAGACAACTTTTCATCCCGGATAACTCCATGATTTCTGCGGGATTTGTGAAAAACTGAATTCCACGCGGGCGAAGTTGCGGGCGTCCGCTAGTTGACTATGTAAGTGGGTAAAGTAGGTATTACATTATGCAAAATTTAGTCAAACATTAAAACTAATTTCCAACATAATGATACACATCAGTGTAACATACCTTTTACACACACATACACAATACCAGTTCAATTAGCCTCGCTCGACGTCATAATAAAGCTATTATAACATTCTAGGAAATTTTATGATGACGGGAAATAAAAATAGACTAATGAAATTTATACTCTGTTGCAATGCTAAGTTTGTGTGTTTGAAAATAGAATGCTATCTCAGCGTTACGAATGGAATTAGTGTGAAACAAAAAATGAACTCGACTTGAAAGTGTTTATTCTGTGGTTGTTACTGTGTGCTGTCTGTGGGTTTTTTAAATCTTTGCTCGGGTCATACCCGAGAACGAGGCAAAAAAATGCCTAATTGGTCTAATGCTTGGTCCACAAGGTTCAAGGTTCGAGTGCTGGGTCAGGTTTAATGCTTTACTGAGGTTTTTTTCAAGAATTCTAGCATAGGTAACATGGTTGGTCTAAGCTCCATTGTTTGGTTTCTACGTAAAGAGGGAGGCTAGGGCACGCACAAAACGGAAAATTCCTTCTTTAATACACATTTTGCATCTATTCACGCCTCTATTGATAGTGATAGTGGAAGACATTTGAAAAAAGCCTACATATCTACCGTTGGCATAGCCTCTACCCAGGGTTTAGTGGTACAATGCCCCGGAGGCCTTCAAGTTACAGGGGCCCATGAATCTTTAACAGAAAATCGCGAACTGAACTTGGAAAATTTCGAAAACGTAAAAGCTGATGATGAGGTAGCTTAGCATTTTTATTTATTTGTATATATTTAGTATTTTTACGTATAAAACCTTAGTTTAAATAGTAATGGGGTTATTTTTTTTTAATTTGCACCAGGGCCCTTGGTTACCTAGCTACGCCACTGATTGGAGCAGCATGGTGCTCCAATGCAACGGCAATGGTTCCTATAAGGAAGGAGGCTCTCATGGCAGTTACTTCAAACTGACAGTGATATCATCATCTCCTTACCCTTATCCCACTTAAGTGGGGTCGGAAAAATATGTCAGTCTTTTCCATTCGTCCCTATTACTCGTCAACTCATCATCCACTCCTTTTACACACATGTGTACTCTTTCACTCAATCCAACCATCTCTTCTTATGTCCTCCCACTTGCACATTCAACATTTTTCTAGTAATATGACTTTCCTTCCTGCGCATTACATGTCCAAGCTAACCTTCTACTCCTCAATTTTTCTGTCACTGGCGCCACCTTCAGATTTCCTTTTATATACTCATTCCTTATTTTATCTATTCTTGTCACACCACACATCCATCTCAACATACGCATTTCGTTCACATGCATTCGTTTAACATCCCTCCCTTTCACCGCCCAACATTCTGATCCATACACCTGAGACCTGTCGCCATTTCATCCATCCCGCATTCATAATATGATAATGAAGACTAAACATTTAGAAAAGGGCAAAGGGCGAATACGCATCATAAAGTAGATAACGTAACGTAACGTCTAACATACGCGACAGCTGGCAGTAACAGGTGCCGCTCGTAGTATCAGAGCGTAACATCCACTTAAATAAACATGCCGACATTTGCACGCATGCGTCTGCGGACACTGCCAATATTTGTGGATTCTATATGTATATAACATACATACAAAGCCGATTGCTTCGTAGGTCAGTTGAGAATCATCAGTCTTGTATTATAGGGCTCGAATACAAGACTGATGGTATCTTTTTTTTTTTTTATCTTTACTAGTTAGCCCTTGACTACAATCTCACCTGATGGTAAGTGATGATGCAGTCTAAGATGGAAGCGGACTAACTTGTTAGGAGGAGGATAAAAACCTCACCCCACCCCTTTTCGGTTTCTACACGACATCGTACCGGAACGCTAAATCGCTTGGCGGTACGTCTTTGTCGGTAGGGTGGTAACTAGCCACGGCCGAAGCCTCCCACCAGCCAAAAAAAGGTCTGGCAAGTTCGTTGATGACACTCCCATGATATGCGGGCGGCAGGTGTGAAATCGTGAGTGAAGTGAGGCGCATCAGTCGTGGGGTTTCATTCATCGCTACACACCTCCCGGCCCTCGATCATCGGGAGTGTTACGAACAAAGTTGCCAAGCGATTGATCGTTCTATATGTATATAACATACATACAAAGCCGATTGCTTCGTAGGTCAGTTGAGGATCTTGGATTCGAACTCATCCGTCGAGCTATGAAAATATTGAGATTTCTTTATTCCACGAAATTCTCAGTAGCAGGCTTAGTTCGGAAGTTGGCGATGTTATACTTCAATGCCCATAATATTATCATATGTCACACTTAAGCCGGGTTTATATTTGTCTGACGCGTCGTATCGTGACGCATCAGAACAGAATCGGTATCATACATTTTGTATCAGAAGCCATCACGACATGTCACAACACATAAGTGTAAACTAGAAATGTAAATAGTGTAAATAATGATATACTAGTAAGCACGGTGCACGTTAGACCGTTGTAACGGAGCAAACTGAAAATCAGCGCTGTGCACTATGCACAGCATAAGGCTGAGTTTGCGGCCAGTTGCCATTTTACTAGGTAGGCGAGTAATAATAATTAGTTTCTTTTTTTTTGTTTCATTTTTGTATTATAGCTTAAGCACAATAATTAAAATTAAATTAATTTTATGTTGCCTAGTAATAAGTATGGTAATAAAGATTATTATTTATTTATTTATTTAAACGTTGCCATATAAAATGTATGATACCGATTCTGTTCTGATGCGTCACGACACGACACATCAGACAAATATAAATCCGGCTTTAATGATTTAACAAACACGTTTACGATCATATGATGATTACCTACACTTTTGACAATGATAAGGTGATAGCGATCGGTCACAGATTCAATAACCCGAAGTCCGCAATGGAGCCCTGTGTTATAATGTATAATGTGTGTCTGTGTTATAATGTGGTGGGTCTAAGCCTTAAAACCCCGCCTCAAAAAGATAGGAGATAGTCCTTGCTTAAACTCTTTGGTCCTGTTGTTAACCTGTTTAACAGTTCCTGGGATCAAGTAGACCCACGTGTATCGGAGAGCACTTAGGCAGCATTTCTTTCGTTAATTTTTTACGCCCCTTAAATTACCCCATGTTAATCGCAATATTAATATGAGTCAAAGGAATTTGTTCCCACAGTTTACATGTGCATGGAAGAAAAATTTATTGTTGACAACCGATACAGGTGATCAAAATCTAGGATGGCATTCAACGTAGTATAGTAGAAATTATAATAAGTATCGTAAAAATGTTGTAGCCTGTACATAGCACATAAAATTAATTAACCATGCCATAGACAAACTTACCGGTTTCTTCGATGTCGAAACCGGGCATTGTAGAGATAACTTTCGGTGGAAATTAAAATAGACATGGCCAGGTGACGCTACGTTCTTCCCCGGCAGTAAAAAGATACCAAGAACAGGCACTAAAATCCAAAAATAAAGACGTTTATTGATATTTATAGTAGTTTTTAAATCAAAGTTAATGGTTTGTTTACTGCCCGACCGGGGTACGACTTTGGAACGTTTCTGGTGCCTTTGAATCGAATTAGCGTTACGCTAGTTTAATTGTTCATTAAAAAAAAAGAATTCTATATATAATACTTAAATAAAAATAACTGCTTTTAACACTCGTACGGGTTTATGCGGTGATATACGAGTATACATACCAGTTATACATGCCTTCAAACATCCAACATGAATTATTGGCTCATCATTGTTAAGATACAGTCTTTGTATATACATATATTTGAAAGCGAGGCTTTGAACAACAAGTACCTAATACATGACATATAAATAATAATATTCTTGGGATAATACATATTAGGTACGGCTTAAGTATTCTGTGTATATATCCTTTTATCTAAGATTAGATACCGATACATAGCGTAAATATATCGTAGTAAGATACAAACGTATAAATTATTACGTATAATCAGTAGGATTAGAATAGTCTGCTCCTGCTAATCAATAATTTAAACGCATAATCTTTGTGTTTCTGAGTAATGTTCGTTACTCTATGGAAAAACCGGTTGAATGGATTTGGATGTTTGGCATACATATTTTAAAGATAATATTTTTGCGTACAAGCACTAAAGTAAAACAATCTAATAATCTAACACTTTTAACATAAATGATTACGTAAACTAATGATAAAATATTATTACTCAAAACTCTTCAAAAGAAACTAATACAGTTTTTAATAGCACATAAAAGATCAAACAAAAGCTAGAAGGGATAACATGAAACGAACTACTGAAATTACCTTAGCATTTCTTTGAAACAAGACCAAAAAATAAATTCAAAAATGTAGTACGAGAAACATATTAAAACTTATTTTTTTTAAATAATTGCCTTTATAGATTGTACACCTACATATTTTCATTTACAATACAGTCACCACCACAAGCACAAGCTTTATGCGGATGACACTACTTCTGTTGCACCAAACTAATGATATTTTAGTGGTATGTGTGTGTATGTAAAGCAAATAAAATTACTGTAGTAGGTAAGCCGGATACGGAGTTATAATAGAACTACATATTTGCGTAAAATTATCGATTTCTTTTACATACAAGGCATAAAATAGCGCTTATTATTATTATTATTTTTAATTACAGGGCATAAATCTCCACAACTTCGTACTAAAACATAGATGAATTGGTAGGTACTGCTATGATATAACGCAAAAGTCATTAAAAAATAATAAAACGCTTTCGGTTTAGATACTAGAAAAAACGTTAAATCATGAAGCGAGTCAAACATATTAAAACTTATTTTTTTAGATAATTGCCTTTATAGATTGTACACCTATATATTTTAATTAACAATACAGTCACCACCACAAGCTTTATGCGGATGACACTACTTCTGTTGCACCAACTTCGTACTAAAACATAGATGCATTGGTAATGATATAACGCAAAAGTTATTAAAAAATAATAAAACGCTTACGGTTTAGATACTAGAAAAAACGTTAAATCATGAAGCGAGCTTCAAATTTCATTTATAGCAATAGCGAAACTGTAACCTTGTATAATCGCAAAGCAATAATATTACTGCAGTAGGCAAGCCGGACAAAAAAAGCAAGTAAACACACCTCATGAAACAAATCGTCTAGTTAAATAATCCAAACGGGTGAGATGCGGAGGTGGGGGTGAGGGGTGAGGGGTCAGGAGGCGATGGGGTGTTAGGGGGTAAGACGTGAATGGCGGAGGCAAGGTCACGGACGTCGGAAGTGGGTTACGCGGCGCGCCGTGGTCCTATCGACCGCGCCTTACACTTACAGTGTTATTATTTACTGGCTAAATGGCGAACTAACTTATGGTAATGGGGATGATGACTAGGTTTTAATATATTGATTTTTATGATACATTCGGGTAAATATGGTCAATGTTAACTAATATATACATAAAAAGCAAAGATTTTTTGGATATTTGCAAAATAAATGAGATTATAAAATTTCGAAATCCATTAAAAATCTTTTATCGTAATTAGATGAAAATTCATACAGTTTTAGCTTCCTTACATTAAATGTGACATTTTTTAATATATGAACTATAAACATAAACGCACAAATAACAAAGATATTAGTAATTTTGTTTGAACGCCCATACAAATCTAACGATCATTTCACTACCTACAACGTCATTAGTTCGTGCCATTTTGTATGGGGCGTTTTTCAGGGAACCGCGGCAGCACCGCAAATCTGACCCTTTAAATCCCTGTAGCTCCGAAAGTAATGATCGCAGATACCCTGTTCCTTTTACAAAATTGCTTTACTATATAGCATACTCTTAATTTATATACAATTTAAAAAACTGTCATCATCCCTATTGTAGTATTTTTTGGCAACACTTTAGGTTTAAATCTTTTTTTGTATTATATAAATCACTACGTAATCTTGTTACCTACCATATGAACAAAATATAACAATAAAATTGTCTGTGATAAATTCAAATATTAAAAAAGTTAAAATGCTAAAAATCAAAAGAAAAACAAATTTAAATTTTTTATGCAATGTTATAATTAATTACGCTATATTTTAATTAATTTAATGCATCTGCTTAAACGTTATTACCAACTCAGATGCCTACCGTGTAGATTGGAAACCTCATTAAAAAGGTAATTATGCTATCAAAAAAGACAGCCAAAAACAGCTTTCGGCAATGAACATTTCATTAGTTTAAGAATTCAAGTATTATTTTGGAAATTACGCGTAATACTTATAAATTGAAAAATTATTTAATTACGTTTAAAAGTTGATTTATTAACAGTATTATAACATTAATTAAAAACGGATTAAGTGCAAACCTTGACCGAGATTTATTAAAATAAATAAAAAACTAATTTTTTTTTAAACGAATGGAATGCGAGTGACGTTAATGTTTTACAGTTGAAGTAGGCTTGCAAAAGTTATAATAATTGGGATGCAAATTGCAAATGCAAGTTTTTTGCCCTTGGGAATTAGTTAGTAGGTAATCTCACAATTACGTCATTGCTATCGATTGATATAGAAAAACTTAGACATAAAACTGTAACATTAACTATATCAATCAAAAAAATGTAAAATATATAACTAGCGGACCCGGTCAAGCTTCGCTTTAACTTCTAGCACTTCATCCCTATCCCTACCCTACCACTACCATACCCCTACCCCACCCTACCCGCATGTACAATAAAACAATCTTGGTGGATATTGAATAAAAAATGAGGCCAAAATCACATCCAACTTAAAATAGACGTCCACTGGTGGACATAGTCCTCTTGCATGGACTTCCAAGCCCAACAGTCTCGAGCCGCCAGCATCCAGCGGCTCCCTGCAACCCGCCCGGGTCGACCAACACTGCGCTTTCCTGCGCAGTGTCGCCATTCCAGCACCTTGGAACATCCATCGGCTCTTCGAACTATGTGGCCTGCCCATTGCCACTTCAGCTGTTATTTTAGCTATTAAACCTTAATAAGAAAAATAAATTAAGCCACGGGAAGTACAGGCGTAACTAGCGCCACGTGTTGAGCGAGTTCGAAACATATTGCCATTCATTATGTTTTTTTTTCTCGCGGTCGGAGAACTCGCGGCCTTGCGCCTACGTCGCGTATCACGAACTACGGATGCCAGCTAGCCTTTGTAACAAAAAATCTCTATGGTAACAAAAAATATCTTTTGTAACAAATAATATATCTATATAATAAAAGCTAACATTCCAGTTACTAGGCTACTTTATTGAGACAACGATTTGTTGTCTACAGACTTACGCGACTACAGACTTCTACTAGAATTAATATGGTCGTAGAGTCATTTTATATAGTCAAACTTGATATTTCGAAAGTGCTTGTAAACTAAGCCTGCTTGGAATTAATGAATAATTTTGATTTTCATTTTTGAATATACACACATACCTTAAAGATTGTACCTACATAATATGTATATTTATATATATTTCACACTTTTGCGTTAGGTGGAGATTTCGGATAATACACTCTAGCCGCATAAAAGAATTTCGTTCCAAAAAAAATATACTAATTTCAAAATTAAAGGGACTCGGAAAAAGGAACTTTCAAATGTATTCGAAGACGAGATCGAAGTTTTATTTCTAACCAGCGTGAAATGGGCAAAAAAACTTTCCAAGGAAGCTAAAGGAGGTCTGCGACAGTCAGATATGCCTCATTCTATAAAGGTTGAGAGTTTGTCCTGCCTACCATAATACAAGGAAGTAGCCAATAATAAAAAGAAGAAAGGAAGAAAATACATTATGCCACACATCACAATTATTGCTAGTTACACCAGAGCACGAGCGACCCTGCGATACGAGTAGATATGTGGCATATTATGGTGGAATGGCGACCCCGCACCTGAAAGCGTAGTGTTGATCAACCCCCCACTAGATGGACCGAGGAAATCAAACGGGTTGCAGGTGCTGGATGCTGATTGCTGGCGGCTCAAAACCGTTTTGTTTGAAAGTCGATGCAAGAGGCCTATGTCCAAATACAAATGCAAATGGATGTCCAAATACAAATGCAAATGGACATCTGATGAGGTAATCTGTGGATCTACTGAACAAAATTCAATATTCTTTTACCAATAGAAAGCCACCTTATTTGGACTGGCTATTATATTTTTACTGCGGGGTGGCTAGTAAGGATGACATGACAAACTCTCTGCCTTCATAAAAATATGAAAAATGTCTGACAACCGCAGGCTTTTAGTGCACTATACAAACTGTAGAGCGAACGTGTGGTTCAAAGTAGATAATTGGTATGAATTTTTAACGAGTTAGTCACGACGACTCTGTGAGTCACATTCTTCATGGAAAGATCACTAGATGTTTCCTTCTTGTTTTATGTTATTTGTTATGTAATTGTATTTTACTCAATCTTTTTATTAAATTATTATTAAACAGGATAGAGAGTGTTACCCCAAGGCCCAATCAAATAAGGATAACATCTGGGAATGAGAGATAATAATGTATACTAATATAATGTACATTGTGATTTTCTAAGGTTGTAGACGGTATTCTCTACATCTACTGATTTTGAAAATTATTAATAAAATGCCACATTATTTATTTTATTACCGTATTTCCACGGGAACGGGAACTATCTTTATTTTGATTTAAAATTTATCTTTTACGTAAGTTATTCAAGAGCAAAGGTCACAGAAATCATTTTATTGCGATTATCTCGGTTTATATAATTCTAATGATGTTATAACTTAAAATAAAAATTTATATAGAGCTTGAAAATAGCGACTAATTTCTTTAAGATTTTCATACCCCCAATCGTTATTTACATAGAGTACCTAATATATAATTTGGACAGTAGTTTTTAGAGACATAAAAACTTTCTAATAAATACATATACAAGTTGTAGTGGCAATTTTGACGAGTTTGAAGAATCAGGAATTTCCATGCTGACAGCTGCTAGTTTCCTTATAACATTATGAATTAAGTTATCATATCAGTCAATGGACGTCCACTGCAGGAGTGAGGACATTGACCTTCTGTAGGGACTCCGAAACATCACGATCCTGAGCCTGCATCCTGCGAATCCCTGCGACTCGCGTGATGTCCACTTGTGTCTAAGTCCACCTTGTGGGGACACTGCGCTTTTTAGTTGGTACTTACTATTAGGTACAGACAAATGTAAATAGGTGCCGAAAGTAACAACCTCGATTTTGAAAGTATTTGTTTGTCAAGTATATATCAAGAGATATAAATAGCCTAAATCAAACACGACTAATAAAATATGAACAGGACTTTAAACGTACCTGCGTACTAAAACCTTGTATTTATTTGTGAATCAGTTGAAAAACTAAATCGTTTTTTGTTCATTAGAATGCGTAAAACGAAAACTAAATCCGTGGATAGTAAATCAAACAACCTTATCACAGTAGACAATCAGTGGTAAGCGTGGCAGTAAAGTTATTATTAGAACCTACATTTTCCGCTTTTGCCTTTTTCTTTTTTTGTGTTGCATTAACCAGTTTAAAATAGCACGTACCTACAATAAACGTACGTATGTCTTTATAAGGAAAACTTCAACACAAAAAAACAGACATAGACCTCTTGCATGGATCTCCAAGCAAAACAGTCTTGAGCCGCCAGCATCCAGTGGCTCCTTGCAACACGCTTGATATCCTCGGTCCACCTAGTGAGGAGTCATTTGTTATAAATGCATATAGCATATTCTATACCCTGTTTTTGCCAAGACAAATGAGCCCAAACTCGATGGGTTTATCTGGTTTATTTAAGGAGTTCCTATGGCAACCTTCAGACTCCATCATCAGCGTCGCGTCGTCAGTTTCAGAATAGGTTATTAGACTATTTTTTTTAAGTAATAGTGTGTCAGATATATTTTTTTTTATATCATTGCGGCGTTGCCGTGGATAGCTCATAAACGCCCTATACCACCATTATGACGTCAGAACCGCGTAATTCATTAGATTTGTATGGATGTTTAAGAAACATTACATTTATATCTTTATTTGATAGTTAGTAGTTAATTTTATATATTTAATTTTCAAAAATCATTTAATGGATTCAAACGTCAACTACCTAATTCAAAATAACTATACCTATACCTATAAGTATATATTAGAGTCCAATCTAACGTCCGGAAGTGGTTTTAAGCTTACAAGATTTGACTCATATAATACTAACAGAAGAAGTTAAACAGGCATAAATGGCATATTTATTTTCTACATGGAAAAACGTATACTAAAAACGTGATGTACTAACTATTATTCGTTAAAAACAAAACCCGGTTATTTATTAAAATAAGGCATAAAAACATTTTGCTGATTAAAATGGCTATTAAAACCTATATCTGTTTGCCGCAAAAGAAGTCAAGGCTGGGTGAGATATGATAGAGATATTCAGAGAACATTTTTATACCTACCAGCAACCTATTCATTACATAAGAGAATCCATTTCATAGATTGGGTTATCCGGAATTGCACATAAATTCTATATCCATCGGTTATGATATTATAAAGATTTTATGTGTACTACTTCACTTGATTAACCTATTTCCAATCTCGTAACTGCTGGCCATTTACTAACTTTGACTAATTTTAGTGGATATCTGTACAAAAAAATTACTAACTAGCTATTGTTAGTGACTCTAAGTCGTGTTTTCGTATTCAATATTAATTTATTGCTAACTGATCAAAATTACTAACCAGTGAGTTTGACATTGTGATTTTCGTTAACAATGGGTTTTACGGAATACATACACGTAAAATGTTATTGTTTTGATGTTAATTATATTAAGTGACTAATAGACCAAAGTTTGATTGGGTGACTAATAGACCAAAATTTAATTGCCTCATTGGTTCAGTGGATAGTATATGTGGTTTCGGATAACTGAGTTCAACTTTCAAGTCCTGAGTCACGCTATGAAATATTAAGCTTTTCTTTCTCTAGCCCAAAATTGGGAAGTTGATAACGTACCCTTCCGACGAAGACGTGCCAATCGATTTCGTTCCGGTACGATGTCGTTTAGAAACCGGAAGGGGTGTGGAATTTCATCCTACTCCAAACAAGTTAGCCTGCTTCCATCTTAGATTGCATCATCACTTACCATCAGGCGAGATTGTAGTCAAGGGGAGGCTTGGCCCTGAGTAGGCCCTAAAAATAGGCTGATAATATATTATGTACCTACATAAAAACCTGCAAACCACTTGTCTGAAAATCTCAAAAACGGATAGAAAGGAGGTTCTTTTATAGAAATAAAATCTATTTAAAGAGTTTAAGGAACAATTAGATCTTGCGTTTAGTAAATTAAAAAAATTAAGATGACCTTGTAGTTAACTTGTTACAATTGGTATCGACACAGCAGCTTTAGTGAACACTTTGATTGATAAGAACCTGACATGCTCTAATTCAAGAATATTGACTATTGTTATCACAAAATTATTTCCTAAAATAACCCACGTAATGAAATTGATAGACTTTTTTGTTTGTGGCAAGGTCACTGAAGCTCTGACTACGCAAGTCTAGAAAGGCTGTTTTGGGCAATAATTCGATAAAAGAGTTAGCTACAATTTCATACTGCGAATTGCTTAATTTCTCGCCTAGGCAATAAGTTGTTTACTTGCTTAGGCTTAAAAAGTGGCGTGAAATATTGACTATTTTTGACGATCCTCTTGATGATGAATTTGCAAGATTTAATGAATGTTTACAAATAACTAAATAATATTTCTTAAACGGCTTACAGGTCAATCCTTTATGTAATTTAAGCTTGCTTCCGTATTAACTACTCCCACACTTAAAAAAACTTTATAGACCGTAAATTACAGCAGTCTGGTGGTCTATTCACTATTTTGGTCTTGATTATCAACCTATTAAAATAAACATCAAATCAATTGACAATGTCATTTACCTACTGCGTGATGTCCATCAGTAAGCACTGAATGACATTTATTACATAGAATCTCAATTTCGTATATGTCAACTAGCATACGTCAAAGTTAGTGAATTAGCCTTGGTGTTCATCACTTACCTAACAGCAATTTACCATGATTGTACGTAGGTACGTACAAAACAGTTTTTAATATTGTAGATTTTACTTTTACTAAACATAAAAATGTCGATAATTTACTAACTGAATCCTTAATTCATGAATGTCAGCCACCGTATAATGGTGGCGTCCACATAACCGCACCGTACGTATTGGACGTATCGCATTAATCGCCTACTGTAAAAAAAGGAAAGGCCTATCTATGTCCAGAAGTGGTCGAATGCAGGCTGTTGATAAATTTTATTTATTTACCTAAAATGCCTTATACATTAAAAGGTTTGACCCTTCTGGTTAGTCATTTTATTTATTTCGCCCCAATTTAGCAGTTTCGTAACCAAAAAAAGTACAATTTTAATCCTAAACAAGCTGAAGAATAACCAGGACCTCTCCAGCCCCTGCAGCTAAGTGGGATTTCGATTCTCTATCTACGATCGCAAACGCTTCGAAAACTAGCAATCTGGGAATGACAGATCTTGATCACGTAACTTGTCGATAGCAAAAATGTCAATCCCATACATTTTCTAGTTCTCGAAGCGTTTGCGATCGTAGAAATAGAATAGGCGTGCCACTTGGCTAAAGGCCCAGGACCTCTCCAGGCTTCAAATAGCGCGAGTACAGTTTGACCTACATCTTGATCGTGTACCTATATGCCTGTTGGACATCCTCACATATAGGCGTGCTAACATAAGAACACACAATACATTGTTTGCGCAGGTGCGTCGAACACTCTTTGTTCTACGAATTATCGCTTCAGGCTCCGCTCGCAGGAATGCCGACGATCTTTATTAACCACTTTTTATCCCGACGACACTTAGGGATTATTATTTTGTTTAACACCACCCGTCTAATGGAGAACGCACAAAAACGTAATAATTGGAACTACGATAAGCCAGGCACGTTGAAATTTAGATACAATACACGGTAAAAAAAGATGTTACTCACCTTGGGTTGGTTATAAAAAGCAGTAAAGGTAGCTAAAAAAGTAAATACCAAAGTAGCCAAGGCATAGGTATTACCTATGTAAAGTTTAAATTAACTTTTTACATACACAGATGAAGATTGCACAACGAAATGCGTATGTTGATATGGATGTGTGGTGTGACAAGAATAAATAAAATAAGGAATGAGTATATAAAAGGAAATCTGAAGGTGGCGCCAGTGACAGAAAAATTGAGGAGTAGAAGGTTAGTTTGGTATGGTGTTGGACATGTAATGCGTAGGGAGGAAAGTCATATTACTAGAAAAATGTTGAATGTGCAAGTGGAAGGACATAAGAGGAGAGGAAGGCCAAAGAAGAGATGGTTGGATTGTTTGAAAGAGGACATGTGTGTAAAAGGAGTGGATGATGAGTTGACGAGTAATAGAGATGAATGGAAAATATTGACATATTTTTCCGACCCCACTTAAGTGGGATAAGGGTAAGGAGATGATGATACACAGATGAAGATTAATAAAGCTCCTAAAATGGTCAGAATCTAAAATTTCAAAATAGTATCTAAATATCAGAAGATATCAACAAAAAGTCAATGTTGCTTTAAATTCAAATCAACAATTTTTTGTCCCGCATTTTGTGTTGCGAAAAATTCACGACAAATTTTGATAAAGCTTTTTATGTTTTCAAAGAGTTGTTTTTGTTAAAGTACTTCTGATACTAGTGAATTAAATATTATTTTGTTGTGCTGTAGGATTTAAATATAATTTTGAGCCTCAATAGCTCAACGGTAAAGCGATCGAACTCATCACCGAGGGGTGGTGGTTCGAACTCCGCCCCATTGGACTATTGTTGTACCCACTCATTACCGACTAAAATATACAAACAAATATTCTTAAAAAAAAGGATTTAAAAAATTGTTGTTAGTACCAGAAAATTAAATACTATCAAGAAACAAACAGCGGTACATTCAGTTAACTAAAAATAAATATTACGAGGCACTATTTACAACAATAGGAAGATCGGAATTCGCGTCACGTATCTTGTATACCCAATTACTAAGTTATATTATGCACACGACTAAAATCTATTTATAATGTTGACGTAGCGTTGTTCCACATTCTTATCTCATCACCAAAAGTGGCTCACGCAAGGATCTCGCACAGATGTGGAGTTGCTACCACAAAAACTAACATTTAATTAGTGTTTTATGGTAATCGAGCGCTTCTGTAACAAATGTTATTTGAACACTGAGCATATAGGGTAGTGAATGTTTTAATTCAGCCTTTTCTATGATACGAGTACGAGTATTGCTTATAGTAATTCTATCATAAATTACTTACCTACTTAAAGTTAATCGTTTCATACGAGTTGCCTGAATATGCACACCGTAAGGATGCCACCGTTCGCGGCGTCTTGCTTTTTTGTGGTAGAAAGGAGGAGGAAAAAAATGGTGAAGTTTCTGCCCACACTCACCGAAGTATATCCGGTAAAAAGCTGACAGACAAGCTACATTGCAGCGGTATTGCAATGTCTACAATTTCTGATCTAAGCTCTATATCTCCTAAGAAGGGTGCCCTGTAATGGGCCGTTAAAATAGGCTGATGATATCCCGTAAGAAGGGAAGCCCTGTATTGTCCGTTAAACATAGGCTGATGATATGCCCTAAGGAGGGAATTCCTGTGTTGTTCGTTAAAAATAGGCTGATGATATCCCCTAAGGGAGGAAGTCTTATTATGTCCGTTAAAAACAGGCTGTTGATATCATCTAAGGAGGGGAAGTCCTGTATTGTCCGTTAAAAAAAGCTGATGATATCCTCTAAGGAGGAAAGTCCTGTATTGTCCGTTAAAAATAAGCTGATGATGTCCTCTAAGGAGGAAAGTCCTGTATTGTCCATTAAAAATACACTGATGTTAATAATATTCTTTTTTTTTCCAGCTCGTCCAATGATCTCGGCGAGCCTCCCCGGCGAGGCGCTGGTCCAGCTGGGGCAGCTGCAGCTGAGCCACCTGTACCCGCCGGCCAACATGACGCCGGAGTTCCTGGCGCCGCCGCCGCGCCCCTACCCGCGCTACCCGCCACGGCGCCCGCGCGACCCCATGCCCCCGCCCGCGCCGAGCTTCGCGCCCGTGCCTCCTACGTACCCCTTCCTGCCGCACCCCGCGAGCTACGCGAGCTACTTGTACCGAGCGCGCGCGCCGCAGCCGTCCGCGTACCCTATCCGGCCGAGGCCGTCGTCGGGCTTCGTGCCGCCGCCTCCCGCGCCGCACTCCCCGCACTCGCCGCCCGTGCCGGCGGCGGCGCCCCAGCCTCCTCCGCGAGAGGTAAGAACAACTTACACTTGGCCCACTACAGAACTCATCCATTTGGGAGAGTGGATTTGGAGTCACGCTGCTTCGATATGAGTTGGCGACCTTGGTGACGCGTCCCAAAAGCACATCTACAGATAAACGTTTATCATCAACTGCTAACCTCTTCAATGACTGTGAGGAAGATTCCCACCGTGCTTTTTCACAAATAGCTTGATTTATTTCAAGTTGACGAAATTCACTTGGACCACGTAGGTTTCTGGTGGGTTTGTCGCAGGCAAACAGCGGCCGTCTCGAATTAAACGGTCTTGTCCATCCGTTTATTACAGGGGGATCTAGGGGCGTGATGGACCTAAGCTCCAAAAGCTTAGATCCACCATGTTATTCAATTGCTTGGTGATAATATTTGCCTTTTCATTCACTCTCAGACGTTAATAGGTAATAATGACCAGGATCTAAGGTTTAACGTACCCTACCCTTTAAAATGTTGGTTTGACACAACACTTTCTGCCTCCACGCTGCTACTGAAAATTCCTTCAAAAATATTTCCTAATTGACGATTCAAACCTTGCAGAGTCGAAGCCTGCTAGCAAACACGACAAAACAGCAAAAACCAACCCAGAACTTCAAGGCTTTAACTAGGACCCCTTAACATAATTGTTTTTAGTCTAAACAATCATTATAATATTCCAGGAACCTCCACCATCGCCAGAAAGAGGCGCACCGGCCCCCTACTTCTGTCGCGGCGCGTTAATACGACTGGAAGACGGTACCCTGCGGCGCGTAGAAGAGATGCGCACAGAAGACTTCGTGATGAGTTCAGAGAGAAGCGGCGAGTTGGCGCTGACGCAGTGCACGCTGCTGCGGCTGGATGAGCGCGGGGAGCGGCTGGCGCTCACCCTCACATACGATAGGAACCGCTCACAGGTAAACCAGTGGCTGGCACAAGGCTTTTAACTAGGGTTGGCATTACACAATAGAGTTGTTATAAAGAAATGCATCGCGGCACCATGCTGGCTTCAGAGTCAAGAGGAGGTCGTTTAGTCCGTGCAAATCGGACAAATTCTGCCCAAATTCGTCAATAAGGGGTTTTTGCTCCTCTCCAGGAATTTTACACTAGGGTCATTGTATTGTTAAATTCCTCCTCCAGTTCGTTATGAATCCACGGGGTAAGCGGTGTATTTTTGCTCGGTTTGAATTAGTAGGTATAAAATTAGAAATGGCTATCACAAGGCTGTCAGATCTGAAGGTTTTCCTTGTCAGCAGTAAACATTTTGTTACAAAATATTAGTCACATCATTTAAATATATCCCCTCAAATTAGTAGGAAAAGACTTTGTTAGGAGTGGGTACAACTCACAACCTCTTGACGTGTTTCCAGCCCCTTTACTATTGAGCTATTGAGGACATAACAATCACATGAGGGTTAAAACCTATGCCTCTCAGCTCTCGCTGACTGACTCTCAGGGCCTGTAGTGGCACGTCGATTCTCTTTCTACAAACGCTAACGCTTCGAAAACTACAAACATGTATGGAAATCACAGATCCGATCGACAACTTGATCACCTGTCGATAGCAAATGTTATTCCTATCATTTTTGAATTTTCGAAGCGTTTGCGATCGCTGAAAGAGAATCGACGTACCAGTTCTGATGTGTTCTTTCATTTCTCTAAAAACCTAAAGTTGGCATTATCAATAAGCTATTAAAATAATGTTATTGTACAGTTTCTTCGTATCCAGAGATATAAATAAGTATACCAAAAATGTAAATTCATCAAAACACGTTTATCTTCACTTACTGTTGGGAAGTTATCTCAGTATTAAAGAGCACATTTGATTTATTTGTCCCAGTAGGCATGTTTTTCATCCTAACAATCATAAAAAGTTTCTATATACCTATTAAGCTTTTACCCGTGGATACGCTCACGATCGTGTTGCTTTTTTAAAGTTTTGTGAGCTTCCCATCCCGTCTTGATAAAAACTCATGTCATCTTGTAATAACCATTTAAAATCTATAATAAAAATAATCAAGTTGTCTAACATCAAGTGAAATCGCAGTCGGCTAACTTGTAATGAAATAAAATAGTACATTGTTATACAAGGGGCTAAAAAGACCCATTATATCAGTACGAGGTATTTTCAAGGCGCGAGCCGTAAGGCGAGGGCGCTAAGTAGAAAACAATAGAAATGGGTTTAGCCCCGCTGTGGAACTATAATATCATAGCATTTTTGAGTACGAGTAGTGAAAAAATAACATAGTGTATAATTTAATTTTCCACGTATGAAGTCTGCCAAACCGCATTGGGCCAGCGTGGTGGACTAAGGCCTAACCCCTCTCATTCTGAGAGGACCCTCGTGTCCAACAGTGAGCCGAATATGGGTTGTTAATGATGATAATTTAATTTCAGGTAGAGCTAGAGTCCACAGTGGAGCACCCATTCTTCGTGTACGGCAGAGGATGGGCGTCATGCAAGCCTGAGCGCACGCTCGCACGGTACGGCCTCCACGTCCAGAGACTGCAAGTTGGCGACGTCTGTGTCTCGCTTGTTGCAAAGAAGCACACTACCCCGACCACTGCTTCCATGGGTCCCTCGGGCCCCGGGGGTCCCGTGGGGCCCAGCCTCGCCCCAGCCCCCCCACAAACGCACCCAGAGAACCTCAGTGTGAAGGAAGACGCGCGCAAACGTCGTTGGTCCGCGTCTGACGTATTCGAAGAAGGACCGCCTTTGAAGAAACGTTGAATTGATTCTAATGGAACTGAATCGATGCGTCTACTAATAGGGGTCTACAATGATTTCATTAATCGACGCTTTTAATGCACAACCTTTTATAATGTTTTAGAATTGTTTCTCATTTAGATGAGATCCAATTCACAATATTCTAAATGTGAAACTTTGTAATGCACCCGGAACGTTTAGCTAGTTGATATCGTGGGAAAAGCTTATGTATTTTTATACCAGGTAATTAGATGCTGGAAACTCCATTAATGTATATAGATATAAACTATGTTTACAGACTATAAACGCAAGAAGGTAATGCATTAAAAGTGAAGGTTATATCTGTACTCTGAACCGTTAAATCTGTACAGGCACAAATCGCCCAGTGATTTGGTGAGAAAGAAAAAAAAAGAGAACGTTCTTTATTCTTTTCCATTGTTTAGTAATTTAATATGTTTGTACGCATGGTTAATAGTGGTAACAGAGTCTATAGCGGCAGGCCACAATCGTACGCTTATTCTATTCGGAAACTAGGTGCTTTTTTCTGTCGGGTGCTTCTATACGCGTTTGTGTACAATTGTAAATATGTAACTTAGGTACAATCGGACGTTGTAGTGTTATGTGTCTCAAAGTTGTTGTGCTACTTTTTATGTAACTGGCAACATTCCTCATAGACTCCCAAAGCTATGCAAAACCCTCTTAAGCAATGCTGAACCTCTTGAGTTACGTAGCAACTAGAGCAAGTAAGTCAGTCATCTAACACGACATTGACTTTAACAATAAAATCTGCCATTTTTAACGGACCGGCATATCCATTTATTAGGTAGACAGATAAGTAAATTATTGTCTGTCTACTTAATAGATTGATAAATTCCGTTTTAATTGTCAGTTACTTTACCTTTCTGTCACTTTATCATCATTTCGTTTGTTTTACAAACAGTATAGATCAACGAGAACAGGGTAAAAACATTACAAAATTTAACCCAGATAAAATAACTGAATATTTGAATGCTTGTAAATTATCAGATACAATCGATAGTCTTGCGTTTCCTGTGACGTAGTACGACAACTATGTATGTACCTACGTAAATGTACTCTTTCCACACTAGTGAAAAAAAAAAATCAAATATTTTGTTTGATTTTTATATAAGCTTAGATGCGTGCTGCCAGTTACAGCTTGTAGTAAAATCGTTAACTTATTCAACTCTTTAATTTTTTTTAAAAAAAAAGCTCTCGTTTATGCTCACTAGGTGCTAATATTGCTGCAAGATACCTACAACTAAGTCTATTGTGGGAAAAACATATTATAAACAAACCAGTTTCAAATTAAAAACGTGATATAAAATAAAACTTAACGATTTACAACCAAACTAAATTATGCAAAAACTACCAAACATAAAACCTTTTTGGAAGTCGGCTAAATAGAAATTGGCCAATCCAATATAAAAAACATCGCTTCGTAATACAGAATCATGTTAAATTTTGTCTTTTCGAATGAGGTGATGTAATAAAATATGTGCACAAATATAAAAAAAAACACATCAGATCTTAATGTAGGTTAGATATTGTGATAACTAATGAGATTTAAAATCTTAAGTTAAAAAAGAGCATGTTACACACAAAAAAAGAATACAACTGGTACAATGAATGTTATAGCTTGGCAACTTCGTTCGTAACGCACCCGATGTACCGCGCGGGGCAGGGGACGTGTAGCGATGAATGATAAACCAACGACTGATGCACGTCACTTTCCCGCACGCACGATTTCACACGCAGTCTTTCCCCCTGTCACCCGCATATCATGGGAGTGACCAGTCTATAGTTTCGTGGTGTATTTAAATCTGGACACATTTAAGTGACACCGGATTTTTTATTGCAATCGGATTAAAATTACTTACAACGACATAAGTTCGCAAGTCGTGACGTCACGACTTGCAGCTCGCAGAGTGAAATCACCATTCGTAGCTTGCAGCGTGACGTCACCACTCGCAGCTTGCAGTGACGTCACCACTCGGAGCCTTCGTGACGTCAGCTATTTAGCTTTGCGGTATGATGCAGTATAGAAACCAGTCAAAAATATGAGTTAAATCGCGAATAGTGTTTTTGAAATTTATGATGTCAGAAAAATCACTATTATTAATGTAATCTTTCCATAATCAGTGGGATAGCAGTGAGTTTATGTGTAACTGCTACCATAGGTAAATTTGCTATCAATGAATGAATCGATATTATATAAAATGTATCTGGCTTAATGGTTTGACCTTCAATAATTCAAACGGGGTTTAATAATTGTTTGCCGCCTCTATGTATCTTCGAGTTCAAGTTTACTGTAAGGTCTGTAAGGGTTGTTAAAAGTAAAAGTTTGATGTTAAATTTGTTTTCATAAGCAGTCGCCTATGTTATTCTTTCTATGGTTGTGACTGCAGACATATCTAGTTCATCAGCTTGTAGCTATGTGCGAAGTTTAATATAAATTGTGTATCTGTTCCATATTAAAGTCCAAAATATCGCTCACCTAATGAAGAAGAGATTATTGTAATACAGTATCTTGGTTAGGAGGATATAGAGTTGTTAAGTCATACTAATATATCCACTTGACACTTTTAAAACCAACAACTCGCAAAGCGACTGCGTTAAAATTATGTTAAATCAACGATTTTAAAAGCTGTTTACCTACGCCTTGTTTTATCTTGACGAATTACTAAATTCACACATTTTTTCCATTATGAATTGATTCTTCTGTTTGAGAAAGGGTAAAAATTAAAGCAGTGCCATATTTTTACTTACCAACTTACTGAAAATCTTTGTTTAGATAGGTGAAACAATTATGACGATCATAAACAACTTATAACAAACATAATATTATGTAGTTTTACTACAAGTAGGTAGGTACTATGAGCTCAGATAATTACTTAAGGAATAGACGTTACTTTACTGTCAAAGTAGGTATATGATCAACGATCTAATGCGATTATAAAAACTGTCACTATAGAATCTATGATTCGTAGTAATAATCGTGTTCGTCGGTTGAAGAGCTCCGTAAAAATTTGCTTTTCCTCACAAATTGACAGACAATTTTGTTCGTGAATTTGGATGCGATTCTAGTCCTTTGACAATTAGTCTTGAGACTATGAGCTATGGTTTTGTCTTGTTGGAAGTTGGTGTATAATTTGGCACAGGCACCCGATTGTCAATGTAGACAATATATTTTGCGGTTTAGACTACAATTTGAAGTATTACATTGCATAACGTTATTTCGAGTATAGATACAGAATACGCTGTTTAATGTTGTAACCGAGCATAAGTTTCACAGATAACCATAAAAACTCAATATTTAGGGAAACAAATATAAAAAACTTGATAATGACTTAAATAATAAATTACATAACATAGAAAAAACCTTGCATTTGTGGCAAAGTCAATCGGTCGTTTAGATATTCAGTAAATAATATTGGTATATAGGGGATGTTAGTTTGTCTGAGTCGAAGAATTTGACTTGTGAATTCAGACCAATGCACTTCTTCTTGTCAACTTAGTAACATCCCCAATACATAGAATACGATTATTCTGTTAATGTTCAGTGTTTAGTATGTATAAGGATTTCGACTACTGTAGGTTCTCTGCTGAACTCTTCTGACAAATAATCAAATCATGTTTAATATAAATGTTGTTGATACAAATTAACGTTGATCGCGCACTGCAAAATGTCCGCAAGCGATAACATTAATAGGGAATAACTTACAATACTACCATCGCTCACATTTTTAGAAAATTATTTAACAAATATCTGAAAATAGCTTTAAAGTATTTACGATCTTTCAGAACTAAACACTTTTATTCAATGGGTCTTTTGTTTACTGGCGTATTCGAATCTATACACCCTAAAAATTCTAAGTAACAAATTGAGCTCATATATATATTATACATAAATATGCGTATTAGTCCATTAAAGTAAAACGATAATGCTGAATTTCCTCTTTTGGTGACTTAAAAGCAAGATACTTGTACCTTGTTATTAAGTATATGTTGTATTCGTTATTCACTTACACACTGTGTCGCTTTATAATAAAGCTAAATTTCTAATTAATCGAGCATTTAATTCACAAACTATTCATTGCTGAAATGTTTTACTTTATGACTCCCGTAAAACGGAAGTGTTCCACAATCTTGCGGACCATGTTACAGTCTGCGATCAACCTATAAATATATTAAGATAAATAAATATCTAATGGTCATGGTTTTTAGCCGCCATCTCTATTGGTTTTTGACGTCCATGTGTGTTACACATAACTTTTCTACGAGAAGATGTATACATAATAAATACACCATCTGTGATATTTTGTAGTTATTGGTCAGAGTAGGTATGAAGTATTGCTTGATTAAAAAAAAAGAAATATATATGTTTTAGAATAATAGGTAAGAGAAGTGTATAATTATCGTATACTCTATGGTAATGCGCAGATTATATAAACACTTAAATAAAACAAGTAGTCTGTGATTGATATACATATACGTTATTGACATAACGACAAAAGCATGGCCATATCACTATTAAATTGATTTTTATGTGTTAAGTGAAGCATAGTAACGTTTTTAAAAAACATTATATGATGTAATTTATTATATACTTTGCGTAATACAAAAACATATTGTTTGAAACTCAACAGATACCGTTAGCCTAAGATTTGCACAAATTGTACTACTATACTAAAGCCATACTCGATGTGCAATGTTTATCAACAAACAAATTAGAAATGGATTTAATTTGACATGTATCAGAATCGAATTAATTTCATGCTTCTACAGTGTTTACTTAACGAAATGTATATTGTAAACGGCAGTAGTAAATAATTTAGTCTTTATAACAACGTACATAGGGCACATTTTAATTTAACATAATGTTTTGTCTCTACTTCAACTATTAGCATGCAAATTATGCATGCAACTAATGAATGTAGTAGGTACAGAACTTGCGATTATTGTAAAAGAACAACTATCACACTATTTGAATAAATATCGCACTACTGGTTGTATTAAAAAAAACATTATAAAAAAGTGTATCGCCACATTCAAATAGAAGTTTTGTGTTTATCGTAATATACTTTTCATAATGTTATTCTGTTAATGACGTAGTCCTAAGCCTAGGATCCTTTTTTACGATTCGATATTCTATACTTTGTATAAACAGACAACGCAGACATATTTTCTAATTTTAAATCAAATGGATTTTATATTTACAAAAATGTCTGCTTTACGTAAACGTGTATCGGTTTATATTCAATTAAGTAGTTTTAAAATAGTCTGGGATTTTAATTCTTGAAATATTTTCGAATATCATATTCACGGGCTTAAAACTTGTTGGATATAAACCGACGCACGGGAGGGTAATGCCGTTTGCTTGTAAACGCAACTTAGTTTCGCCAGTATTGAGACGCGACTAGCCAATTCCTCTCCGAGTGTGCATCGAATATCAGCCAATAAATATAGAATCAAATGGTTAACCTTTGTGAATGTTTCGTTGTACCCGTAAATGTGACATGCTTGTTGATTGTATGTTTAATATTATCCGACCATGTTAGCATGTAAGCATAGTCGACGGATGGTGTTTGTAAAAAAAAAAGGTTAATTTGTTGTATAATGTATGTAATATTTTAGTTATATCGTCTTTATTATTATTTTTTAATTGTAATGAAAGATCTCATTTTATTAATCGGTATTTTCTAACAAGGCGCTTTCATTAGATCATGACTAAGCCTACCTCACAAACTTTAAGACTGGGCTCAGTTGCGACAGAAAAGCGCGACTGACGCGGTGTAGCTCTCGCGCTCGTCGCGACTGTCGCGAGCCGGTCGCTATCAAGTCTAAGCAAGATCTCAATTTGATGAAAATAAACTTTTAAAAAGACTGGGACGCTTTACTGAATGTTGTGGGATAGTAGTTTCTTCGAAGATATTACTTAAATTATGAATATAGGGGCATTTATTTTGTGGACGTGCGCTCGACGCTCCGTTCTCGTCAGGATGGACAATCGTTTAGTACAAAATTCGTTACAAAAAAGTATTATTTCCCAAAACACAAATTCGCAAAAACAAAGTATTAATTTATAATTTTACTGAAAGGTGCTAAGAAGTCACGAGCACAATCATGCTTGATGAAATATACGTGTTAAGTAATAAAATCAAAGATGGTCGCACTGATTGGTGGTGATTTTTTAAATTACGGATGCGACTGGGTGGATCTTGCCTATTGTTTATATGTTATGCCCAAGTTTAATGTTTATTTGGCAATAAGTAAACATAATCACACTCACTCGTATGTACCAAATTTAATATTACCCACATAATTATGGACGACCATCGGCGTTTTTACCTAACACAAATAAAATCGTCTTACTAAGATTAAATAAATAAATAAATATTGGCACAATCCTTTCCGCGTCTTTATTATTAGTGCGTCAATTAATTTTAATGTGATTCCATGCAGTAAAAATTGCATGGTCACCCATTAATTAAGTCATTCCTTTGCACTTATTTATAAAATATCTCTATTTCCCCTCTTCTAGGCACAAAATTCGCTCCAGTGTACATTTGCTTAGCAAAAATGGGTGGATTCCAAGATTCATTAATTTTTATCTAATTGTTTAAATTGACTAATAGACTTATAACATAATGCAAGACAATTTGTTATTGTATTTTTAACTTTATTGTAAAATATAATAACATATTTTATAAATTTAATGTTATGGTTCTACTAATAATGTTGGGATATAGAAACCATTAACTTAATTAAAAAAATAATTGATACTGTCTCCTATATTAGAAACAAAATTGGTTGTTTAATTTTTTGGTTGACTATTAAAATATGAACCCATAACAAATATCCATAATTTAAAAACAAAATAATGCATTATGTTATACTATAATTTTCCTAGAATAGTTTTCCCCTTTTGTAATATAAAAAACGATAATTTCCGCGATTTATCTATCATATTTTCTATGCTGGCAACATCGCGTACTTTGCCGATATTACTGTACTTCTTTCAAATCTAATTTGTCGTGTTAATAAGTGTTGATAGGTGTATCTGAATGTTGTGTGACTGATAATTTAGGTGATACAAATATAGTTTAAACAATAGAAATATGGAAAATAAAAGATAAAAATCGTTACTCAAAGCCGAGGTGGGCTATTTTGTTAGTATGACCATTTCTATTAAAAATATAAATTATGTTTTAAAATTAGAACGCATTTTTTTATCTAGTAGATTCTTTTGATGATTTATTTATGGTCACATTCTCAAATCAATTCACAGGCATTCAGTAGCGGTTTTTAAAGATAGAAGGCGTCAAGGCTCTCAGTTCTAGCCCATAGGAACTTTGTTTTAAGTAAATGTTGCCAATGTTTAGGTACGGCCAGTAATGGTTTCCGTTTTCTTTTTAAATATTATTTTACAATAGCAACATTAAGAAGATTGTTTGACACAAATGATTGTGCCATCCTCTGCATTCGTGGATTACGTAGATTGTCTGGTGTTTCTTTTTTTCTTTTTGATAATGTACTGATAAAAAAGAGGTCAAGCCTCGATAAAATATTTGATATTATTCACTCTACCATAGATAATTTTGTGATAGCATATTGAGAACAGATTAAACATAAAATATGATTTCCCTGAGTTAAATTTTTTGACCAATACTTTTCAAATAACTGTTTTCAATATGTAACAAATTAGGGAATGGTGAAATGTTGTGTCATTTAATAATAGATAAATAAATATAAATTGTTATATAATTATATGACGAATAATGCAAATATTATATATTATGTATATTTTATTGTATAGCGAAATGAGTACTATTTCAGATTTAATGTAAATGAAAAAATGTTATAGAACGATATGTTAAAAACTAAGTTAACTGTTTGTAAAAAGAAAAGAGAATATGTATAAATGAATATTTGCTACAAGTTTGTTTGATTTACACACCCAACAAACCCTGTTATGAGTATGAGAACATTCTATGCTAATATTATAAAAAGGAAAGATTTGTATTCTTTGTATATAACGAATAAACTAAAAAAAATATTGGATAGATAAGATATTTCATCAATAGAAAGCTACATTATCAAGGAGTAATACATATCCTTATCCAATACTATATACTCAAAACTTCTACTAACTTACCTAACAAACATAGAATAAAAAAATATTTGATGGTTGCAAATTCCGATATCCACCACAAACCCTAAATACAGAAACCAAAAAAAAAAACAAGAAAAGTGGTTGAGGAGGTCAAGACCCACTAAGGGTTATAGCGTCGCTAGAAGAACATAGGCTATATTTTATCCCTTCATTTCATCATTCAAACAATATTTCTAAATTTAATTTTCATTAATCTATCAGACTATAGTACAACACAAAAGAGTAGAAAATAAATGAAGGTGTTGTAGTCACCTATCGTCGATCTTATGGTAACCCTGTGGTCTGTCATTCACTTGGGACTGCAACTACCTTGATACTTGATAATAATTGTCATTTTTTTCTACATGTAAGTAATATTATGTTCTTATTTTAAATAACATGATCTGATGAAAATAATACTATTATCTAATATAAATAATTTAATAAATATATTTTGGAATTTACTTACTATCTAGCCCCGTAGTAAGCATCATGTGTTATGGGTACTAAGATGATTTCATGACTTACATTTACTAAATTTAAATAAATACAAGTCAATTTCATATAAATAAAATTATATTTATTGTTATTTGTATCCAAATTTCCAATATGATTTTAATAATCGGATAAGACTATCAATAATAATTGGTTGTTCTGTAATGACTGATCTTTCTGATAATGACAGTAAATGTGGTGTTGCCATACAACGAGTTTATAAATACCATTTTTATTAATTTCTACTCTTTAATACATTGTTTTTTTCAATGAAAGTTAACCCTTGACTGCAATCTCACCTGATGTCTCAAAACTTAAGTCTAAGGTTGAAGCGGGCTGAGACGAGGTAAGTTTGAAAAGTCTGAAGATATTAAAAGCTAATTAAAATATCCCATTACAAATGTCAATTAATTTATTAATATAAGGAATCACAACATGAAATAATCAATTCTTACATATGAAATTGACATCGCAGGCTATCGTTTGTTGATTTTATCCGTAAAAGAAAAGAACATGAACACGACTTTGGCGACCAGAAAGCGCAGTTTTGATCACTAGGTGAAATAACAATTTTGTTTTTTTTAATTGTTTTTATTTACTTAACAGCTCTGGACTCTACCTTTTATAAAAAAAAACATAACATCTTCAATATCAATTAAGAATAAGATATTTGAGACGAAAGTTGCCAGTTCGATATAATGCTAATTTCATATGTAAGGGGTCTAATACCAACTGTATTTAGCATTTAAGTTACGCAATAGTTTATATATCTGATTTGAGATCCAACATAACCTTTTCGCCCGGTTTGAAGGCTGGCATCCCGAGGTAGGGGCAGGTTGCACAACGGAATGCGTCACCCAGGTAACACTGGAAAATAAATGAAACAATTTAAAAAAAAAACAATTTCACATTATCTTCATCTTATTATATAAATGCGAAAGGTCATTCATCACGAAACCTCGAAAACCGCTTGATGTACAAATTTGTAATTTGGCAGGGAGGTAGTTTATAGTTAGTAGGATACTAAGAACGGATTTCGATAGGGCTGGATTAAAGAGGTCTAAGGGCGGACGAAGTTGTGGGCGTCCGCTAGTTAAATATAAAAGAAAGTCGTGTTAGTCAAAGTAGTAGTTATAAAAACTCAGAGAATAGAACGGCTGGACCGATTTGGCTGAAAATTGGAGGAGAGGTAGCTTAGAACCAGGAGACGGACATAGGATTAAGGTTAGATAGACAGGTTGGTTAAGGTTGAGGTTAAGGTTAGATAGACAGGCTTACTTTCATTTATAATATTAGCAGTATGGATTATGCTTACACTGCCACATGAGGATTTAGGTGTTTCCTTGGTCTCCCCGCGCAACTCTTCAGCCAAGCCACAGGAACAGTCGGCGCACGCCTTTCGTTTCCCTGTCGTTGCACAAACTGAAACAGACATTTTTCTTAAGAACGCTTTTTTTACCAATATTCCCATTCCTCTCCAACTAGTCTCTTTTTTTTTATACGACATCGTGCCGGAACGCGGCAGGGTGGTAGATTTAGCGATCCTGTACGATGTCGTGTAGAAACCGAAAGGGGTGTGGATTTTCATCCTCCTCCTAACAAGTTAGCACACTTCCACCTTAGATTGCATCATCACTTGCCAGGTGAGATTCACAGAGTCAAGGGTGAATCTATAAAGATTTAAAAAAAAACTAAATTGTTCAGACCATAACTAATAATACTAATAAACCATAATATCTCTGATATATCCGATATAATAAGAGCCGTGATAGCCCAGTGAATATAACTTCTGCTTTCGATTCCGGAGGGTGTGGGTTCGAATCCGGTCCGGGGCATGCACCTCCAACTATTCAGTTGTGTGCATTTTAAGAAATTAAATATCACGTGTCTCAATCGGTGAAGGAAAATATCGTGAGGAAACATGCATACCAGAGAATTCTTAATTCTCTGCGTGTGTGAAGTCTGCCAATCCGCATTGGGCCAGCGTGGTGGACTATTGGCCTTATCCCTCTCATTCTGAGAGGAGACTCGAGTTCAGCAGTGAGCCGAATATGTGTTGATCACGACGATAATATCTCCAATTTGAATACTCAATAGCCATTCATGAATACAGGTACAATAAAGATATTATCAACAACAACAGGTTTCCTGGCATTGAAGTGAATTATTCAAGCGAGTCACTGTGCTCGGAACACAAAACCTCGGCATGTGACATGTCAACTATTTGCAACACAAAACCTCAACAATGTTTGCCATCCTGATATTATATCAGATAGCACTTGAGATTGTTATTACTGATAAGTAAACCACTATTAATAAAAAGTGGTTTTTGAACAAAAATTGTTTAATAACAAATACTTACCTTACATTAAGCTAAGTTATGTATATTTTAATGTTATTAATTTTAATTTTTCACTCAGAAGCATTTATGAATGAGTAAAATAGAAGATGAGTTAACAATATTTACATGTCAATAACAATGAGCTGTAATCATTTTGAAATTGTAATCAATTTTAGCGTAAACAGTGAGTTGCCAGTATTTTACAAAAAATAACCAAACAAGCTTAAGGTTTTTATTTAATAGAGATCCTCAAAATAGTGATTATTTCTTTTTGTGACTTTAGAAACAACTACACATATTTTTAAATTTGGTTTTATTCCAATACTTTTTTTTTATAATCTCAAATAATTAAAACCTAGGCATTACACTCCATTAGCCTTTCTAATAGAAAACTTGCTTTAGTTCTAGTGAGGTCTCTAAGCAAATTTTGCTAGTATTCCTCTTGGACCCACTTTAACCGTATATAAATTAAATACATATGATATTTTTAGTTTTTAAGTAATCACTTACCTCGTAAAGACTGTTGGTCTGGCTTTTTTAGATCATCTTCATCCAGCAAAACATCTGAGTCTATTATCTCATCATCATTGGTGTTTGCTGCCCAAGCATCTTCAACTGTGTCTTCTAATTTCCATACAGCTGGCTTACTTTTATTATTTAATTTTAAGAATACCTTTGCACCAACCTGTAATTTTTACATAGTAGTTTTGTAATAATTTCACATGGTTGTATTGATTTGAATTTTTAAAGTATTTTGCCAATATTTTTTTATTTTCTTTATAAGTTAGCCCTTGACTACAATGTCACCTGATAGTAAGTGATCGTGCAATCTTAGATGAAAGCGGGCTAACTTTTAAGGACTAGGATGAAAATCCACACCCCTTTCGGTTTCTACACAACATTGTACCAGAATGCTAAATCTCTTGGTGGTACGTTGTTGCCAGTAGGGTGGTAACTAGCCACTGCTGAAGCCTCCCACCAGCCAAAAGATACAAGCTAACCCTTACATACAATGGTCACATCTGTACTATGAGTAATATATCTTTTGTCCTATTGCAACAAAAGAGCAACATTTTTAATTTTGTTGCCATTGGTCAACAGTATATCTCTCTCTCTCATCACAGCACACTGATAGTAAAAAAATAGACAAATTAATGCTTGTTGTTATTATTAATCATATCTGATATTAAGTGACAAATCATGCCATGCCTGTCCAAGCTCAGACGTCGGACCACTATGCGGGTTGCGGGGCGCGGGGTCACCACGCCTCCCCGATGTGCCAGCGACCGATGCGCGAACAGACTTAGAATATCAATCGCAAGGACTGTGTACATTGTTGTTTGGTCTTTTAATAAAATTCACGAAGAGAACCAGTCTTTATATTTTAAAACCACCAGCTCAGAACACATCACTAATGCTAACATGGTATTACTATATTATCAGTTGATCATAATTTCATGTTATTTTTGGTGTGTTATCTGCAATATATAAATATCAGTGGCTTAATTATTTTTTTCAGTGGCATTGCAAGATTGTGCAGTAACTATACTGCAATTTTAATCTGTATCTAAATCTAGTGTCTTCACACTTATACAAGCATATAGAATGAGTTCAACTGTTATGAGTTATGTATTCAGTTTTCTTTGTAATATTAAGAACTTGGTCACACAGACCACATTAGAAGGTAATTTGTGAAAAAAGCCCAAAAGGCAATCTGGAACCTAGAAGTTAATTTTTTATAATAACGCCAAATAATGAAACTTTTTATTTTTCTGTCTATATAAGCACAAAGGACAATTTCGAACCTGCAAGATAAGTCTTTATAATAATGCTTACCTCAAATTTGGGTTTTTCTGCAGTGAATACATTCTCCTCTGATTTTGTGACATTCAAAAATCCATTTAGTTTGAGCTCTGAACTAATATCTAAGGTGTCTTTTAAAATAACTTTACCACTGGGTTTTAATAGCTTAATTAATAAAGCGAGTAAACTACCACTATGCTGCATTGTGTAAGGAGGTAGCCAGTTTGATATTATCACATCAAATGATGAGAGTGCCCTCGAATCTGCAAGAAGTTTGAGGCCACAATAAAAAAAATTGAACAATGAGGAAAAAGTAAAGGAAGGAAACTGATCTAAAAAACTTCATTATCTTACCTTCACTAATCACGCTAGAGTTTTCGAGAACAACAGAAGCATTAGAACTTTGAATTTCATTGACCAAATTACTTAAATCATTTGGGTCATTGTTGTTCCAAAGGATTAGTACATTGTCCCCGTTTTTGATGTTATGCATTTTTATAAATTGTTTTGTTTATATATTCCAAATAAATTGTATATCTTAGTTTCGCAAGTTGAGTTTTCAACACGTAACACGAGTAATCAATGCGGCAATTTAAATTACAATGTGACTGAAACAATTTATAAAATTTTTAACTTTTTCACTTTCATCACAAACGTCAAATGAAGACTTATTTTATTTGACGTTTGCGGTTTTTATATGTCAAATTGACATTGTCAATTTGAGCTTGACAAGCATTTAGAATATAAATGGAAATGTCAACTGCGATCCGTTCCGTGGTTAATTCTATGATTGGATGTTAGATTCTATGTATTACTGTGATACTTCTTTTTCTCTCAATAATTTCAAAACTCAAAGCTGCTAGCCATTATGTAATGTTGGAAGGTAAGGCCAACATTAGGCACCCAAATTAGTTTTAAAAAGTAAAAATGTTGACACCTACCAATAATGATGATTGCTATTCGTCATCTGTGATCTGCGTAGACAATTAAAAAGAAAGGACCTGCTTCGTAAACCGTTATCAAAGATCAAGAATCAATGATCTAACGCGTTTATAAAAACTGTTGTTATAGAATCGATGTTTCATTGTTGTAATCGTTTTCGTCGTGTAAAGAGCTCCCTAAAAATGACAGTTTGTGTAGTTGAATGGCATAAAAAACGGACAAAAACTTGTAGTTTAGTAAAAGATGGAGTAACGTTTCATTTGTAAGTATTTCTACCATAATTTTATCAAATTTGTAATAAAAACGATTTCTATAAAGAATCGATTCTTTTGACGGAACAGCAAAAAATCGATCAAGTAATCGATCATTCTACTTATATATTCTGTGGATAGTCTAAGGGATGTTTTGGTTAGTCTGTGTAAAAATTACGCGTGTAGTGTAGTGTATGGACACAGAATATACTTAATGGGGTTAAATGTTTTCGATGTGTGAGTTTACCTCGGCCCCCTCAAAAAACGACAGACATTTTTGTTGGTGAATTTGGGTGCGAAACAGGTCCATTCTTTCAGGTCTAGGGTGATCTGACATCTCTCTGTCTCTTGACATCTGTCATCTCTTTTTCAAATCAAATGTCAAATATTTTGGTTATGTTTTTCTTTTTGTATCAAAATTACAAAAGTACAAAACAGAGTAACTGTTTTGTAATTTTGTATGTAATTTTAATTTTTACTGATTGTAGTGTATTTATTTATGATATTAGTTAAAACTCAAGAATTAAGTACAATAAACCTAGCACCTATAAAGTAGTGAATCTTCAAGTATCATTACATTACACATAAAACATTTGTTAAGACGCAAAGAAATTTCAATGTAACATTGAAATTTGTATTCATAAACAATGTTATATGAGGCTTTTATGGCTGGTGTTTGGTCATCGTTGGGTAGTACTGTAGGCAAATTATCAGGAACACACACTGTTGTAGTAAGTCCAGTAGTAAAATGTGTAGGTTTAAGTTTTAGTTTTAACCATTGGGAGATATAGATAGATAGGTAGGTACTCGTACACACAGGTACGCAGTACAACAAAAAGTGACTGGCCAAAGGGGTGGTCAGGATCCTCAGTCATGAAGGACCAACAAGAGAGAGAGAGAGAGACTAGATTAGTTTAATCAAATTGGATCCACCTATCTGGCCCAATAGATTGGCAAACTTCACGCACATAGAAAATTGAGAAAATCATGATATACTAGCAGACGCCTGCAACTTAGTCTGCGTGCAATTTTGTTTTTCACAAATCCCTCAGGAACCATGGATTTTTCTGGGATGAAAAGTAGCCTATGTGTTAATCTAGAGTAATATATATTTACATTCCAAATTTCAGCCAAATCAGTTCAGTAGTTGCAGCGTTAAAGAGTAACAAACATCCATTCAATCTTTCGCGTTTATAATATTAGTAGGATGCAGGTTTCCTCACAAAGATTTTCTTTCACCATTTAAGACACGTGATATTTAATTTCTTAAAATGCAAACAACTGAAAAGTTGGAGGTGCATGCCCCGGACCTATTCAAACCCACACAGAGGTCATATGCACTGGGCTATCATGCATCATTTCAAGTGTTTATAGTTATTTACACAATAATAAAACATAATCAAGCTTTTTAAGGTTCCATAATCCACAAGGAACCCTTATAGTTTTGCCATGTCCTGTTCGTCCATCCGTCTGTCTCTCTCTGTCTCTCCACGACTTATTGCAGAAACTATTACTACTAGAAAGCTGTAAATTAGCATGAGTATGTACATTACATGTCTGTCTGTCTTTCTGTGTCCTGGCTAATCTGTAGAAAGGCTGAAACAATTTTAATGAGACGTTCACTGGAAGATAGAGGAAGTTATCAATCAATTTAAAGACTATTTTTATCTCACAGAAGTACATGGTTCCCACAGGATTTATGAAAAACTGAATTTAACGCTAACAATGTTGCAGGCCTCCGTAAGTTTATTAAAAAGGCCTATTTATTGGCAGGGGGACAGTTACTTAATATGGGCTGGTTTACTCATCCTTATGGTGCTAGTCAACACCTGGGGCTGCCGGTGCTACTTGCGGTCTCTGGATGCAGCTACTAATTCTGTAGCACCCACTGTTATATCATCTGCATCTAGCTATATATTGTCTGTAAGTAAATATTTATTTGCTTATTTTTAACTTGCTGAGGTCTTAGGTCCCGTTTAGATACTGTTCCTATGTGATTCCAGACTATAATCTATCTTTATGCAAAGTGTCATTCAAATATTATGTTCTATGCTAAAGTTATAAATGGTGTAACTATTCTGACTTTGTTTTACATATACTACACACTACACTACACTAGCGGACACTTGCGACTTAGTCCGCGTTAAACTCGATGTAAACTTTCAGCTACCCCTATCCTACCCTAATCCCTACCTTACCCTACCATACCCTACCCTACCCTACCCTACCCTACCCTACCCCAACCCTATCCTAATCCCTACCCTACGCCTACCCTACCCCTACCCTACCCCTACCCTACCCCAACCCTACACTACCCCTAACCCTACCCTACCCAACTCTACCCTACAAAAATTGTTTTACCAATAGAAAGCTACGTTATTTGCGAGTGTCATTTAAAAAATAGATGTTGGCCTATTCTCATAGATACCGGATAAGCACAAAAAAATTCATCAAAATCGGTCAAGCCGTTTCGGAGGAGTATGGCAACGAAAACTGTGACACGAGAATTTTATATATTAGATTATTTGTGCTATGATTTATGCTATGATGTATGTACATGTACATCATAGCACAAATCAGAGCAGAAAGGCTTCATATCAAGTCAAGTCATCCAGTATTCTTTTAATGAAACTTATTATTGCAACACACTAATCAGAATCATAACTAATGGGGATGATGACTAGGTTTGAATATATTGATTTTTATGATACATTCGGGTAAATAGGGTCAATGTTAACTAATTTATACATAAAAAGCAAAGATTGTGTGGATATTTGCAAAATAAATGAGGTTATAAAATTTCAAAAACTATTAAAAAAAATTTATCGTAATTAGATGAAAATTCATACAGTTTTAGCTTCCTTACATTAAATGTGACATTTTTTAATATATGAACTACAAAGATAAACGCACAAATAACAAAGATATTAGTAATTTTGTTTGAACGCGCATACAAATCTAACGATCATTACATTACCTATGACGTCATTTTTTCGAGCCATTTTGTATGGGGCGTTTTTCAGTGATCCGCGGTAGCGCCGCAAATCTGACTCTTTAAATCTCTGTAGCTCCGAAAGTAATGATCGCAGATACCCTGTTCCTTTTACAAAATTGCTTTACTATTAGTATACTCTTAATTTATATACAATTTAAAAACTGTCATCATCCCTATTGCCTCAGGAAAGGCTCACCATCAATGTTGAATCACAACTAATTAACTCAGGATAAGAATATGGCTCGCCGTTGCTGTCCGGAATTCCGTATGTGTGCTATATTCTCACAGTTTAAAAAATTATACTTAAATTATGGTTATTTTTAGGGCATCATTGGAGTTGTACTGTTCAACGAAGTGTCATCAATCACCTGGTGGCTGGGGACTGCTCTCATCGTGCAGGGGTTGGCATTAGTAGCGAGGCATCAAAACAAATCAAATGCCCAATCTGATTAAATAACAAGAGGTCCCTTATTCGTATTTGTTACTCCTGCGATGGGGCCGATTGGAGATGTGTGATATGTTTACCCTCTTTTTCTTTGCATCATACAAGTTCTAAGATCACGGTAAAGAGATCACAAGATATCTCGAGACAAATCAAAGACAAATGTTGACCAAGAACGACAGACTTGTTAATATTGCTCTTCCTTTTATTGCATTGATCAACAATATGTCGTTTCTCTGCGCGATAACTGTTGTTGACGCATGCTAGCAATTAGTCCGGTCAATTTAACACCTAAAATAAAATTAATCACTTATATTCCCACAAAGCTGAAAATTGGTAGAATCGTTCAAATCAAAATTTATTAAATTTAAAGTCACCCCGAATCTTATGACAAAACTTAGCATTTTCCTGAACCCACCCATTGACTCATGTATTGACTTATGGTGGGCGACTAGGACCACATATCAGCATCGTACGTAGGACGCATCGCCTCAAACGGATTGTAGACTTCGCACCACGAAAGTAGTCCTGCGGCTAAAACTTGAACTAAAATTGACAGCGCCTTTACACAAATGACAATAAGACCGCCATTACCTAATGAAAATTAGCGCCATTATGACATTAGCGCCGCGTCTACGGGACTTGTTTCGTGGCGCGGAGTATAGTATTCTTTGTTTAATACAAATACAAGTGCGTCCACTGATCCGCATCGTATGGATCGCACAAATCTACCGTAAAATTAAAAATCCGTTTGATACGATGCGTCCGATACGTACGATGCGGATATGTTGACGCCTGCCAAACACTGCGTTGCGGGAAGGCAGCAATTATTAATAGCATTAAGCATAGAACACTCATGAGACCTCAGCCGCTACAGTCATATGAAGGTACCTAAAATATTATTATTATATTAAGAAATGTACATTCCTATAAATGTATTTTAAGGAAAATAAAAGAATTGTTTTGTTTTGATAATATTATGTTTTATTACTAGTAGTCCAGTAATTTTAGGCATTTTATACCCCAATCTGGGGAAAAATTCCTAGTGAGCTGAATTTTTGTATACACCTTTATTACGGCGTTATTATGAAGTTGTGAAAAATCGACATCGATATCGTGCCGGCTAAAAAAATTACAGAGGTCAAAAGGTCACGAAAATCAGTTTTTTGCAAATATTTCGCGACCTATTGCTCGGACGTCAATAGAGGTCATTATAAAAATTGTTCCTCATAAAATTGTCTACAAAAAATGTCTCTTATAGTTTTTCTGTAAAATTAACGGTTTTCCGATCATAGCGCTGAGAAAGCGGCAAGAATGCACTCACATACGGTATTGTATACCGTACACCAAGGCGTAAACTCTATTGCTTTTTAGTAATGTTTGTAAATGTCTCTAAATCTTTTATTTTACATTTAGATGTTTCCAGAAAGATATATTTATCGTATAGGGGTTTAGATTTTTAGTAAGACGTACTATAGCTCATTCTAATGACCTTCAATGGCTGATGTTTCGTATTTCATTGTTCCGAGATCCGTCCCTTTATACCTGTTACTGCCAGTTAGACTGAGTATACTCATAGCACGCACTCAAATACTTGATCAATCTACATCAATTTTTTTCAAAAAACCAGGAAAAAACAATGCTGAAACAAAAATATACTCGACTGATAGCCTCAACAAGTATCCACATTGCAAAAAAAATATTCTGTTTCTGCATGCCATGACCGGATGCGATACAACTTCAGCACTTTTTGGGAAAGGAAAATTGAAAGTCATGAAGATGTTTGAAAAAAGACCCGATTTAAACAATTGTACAGAAATATTCCAACAAGAAAATTGCTCTCGAGATGTCATTGTCAATACTGGAATACATTTTCTACTAGCTGTATACGGTGCTCCAAAATCAATTGATAATTACAGATAAAAGCTACAGCTTTGCTAAATTAACAAGACAAAGTACAGCTGTAAAATTTCCTTCATTACCACCTACTTCTTCAGCTCAACAGCATATTTTTCGAGCATATTACCAAATACAAACCTGGCTAGGAAGAGACATCGATCCAGAACAGTGGGGTTGGGAGTTTAGAAATGATATGCTGCATCCAATAATGACTTTATTACCACCAGCACCCGATGAACTACTGAATACAATCTTTTGTAATTGTACAAAAGGTTGTGGCGGCAAATGTGGATGCAAAAAAATTGGATTGAGATGCTCAAGATTTGTGGGCATTGCCGCGGCCAGTCATGCTTAAACGCAGAGTCAACGAATGATGAAAATGATGAAGATGTAGATTTAAATCAAGAAATAACTCCACTTGACATTTTGTCAGTAGCCAATAACGATAGTGAAGCTGAAAATATTGACAATGAATAAAAAAAAAATTATTCGCAAAAATTTATTTTTTTCGGTATTTTTCAAAATTTTGATAAAAAAATATTAATTGTTAATTAAAATAAACTTTCATTATATATCATGGATTATGCCTACGGGGGAAACCATGTAAAAAACGCGCCTTGCATTCTACCTCGAAGGTGGTGAGGAAACGAGTGCATCGTCACAATATAGTCGCTTTCTCAGCGCTATGATCGGAAAACCGTTAATTTTACAGAAAAACTATAAGAGACATTTTTTGTAGACAATTTTATGAGGAACAATTTTTATAATGACCTCTATTGACGTCAGAGCAATAGGTCGCGAAATATTTGCAAAAAACTGATTTTCGTGACCTTTTGACCTCTGTAATTTTTTTAGCCGGCACGATATCGATGTCGATTTTTCACAACTTCATAATAACGCCGTAATAAAGGTGTATACAAAAATTCAGCTCACTAGGAATTTTTCCCCAGATGAAACCTAAAATAACTGGACTATAGTAGAACCACATCTATTAAACTAAACTATATTCCAAGATTTATTTTTAAATTTATAAGAAAAATATGTTTTTAAAAACCTTTATACCTAAGTAGATAATTATCTTCCTTTCAAGGCTAGGCTTAGAAAAAAAAAAGTCATGAATAATAACATCACTTAATATGATCTGGATTAATCGCCGCCCTGAATAACTATTAAAACTTATATTTCAAGAAGAAAATATTTACACATGAAAAACATTTTTTCATACATTTTGAATAGAGCGGCTTTGTTGACGATTTGATTGTTATTACAAATACTTCGAAAATTTCGTTTTTTATTGACTTAATTGCCCGGATCAACATACTCATACATATTTTAAGGTCAAATGCCCAATTACAGCAATGTTGCTTGGCGGCAGAGATAACCAGCCCCTGTAGCCAGGTGGCACGTCGATTCTCTTTCTACAATGGCTAACGCTTCGAAAACTAGAAAACTGTATGAGAATGACATTTGCTATCGCCAGGGCACGTGATCAAGGTCTGTCACTCCCATACATTTTTCAGGTTTTCGAAGCGTTTGCGATCGTAGAAATCGACGTGCCACTTGGCTACAGGGGCAGGGTTGTTGTCAGTGGCGTAGCTAGGAATCAAGGGCCCTGGTGCAAATCAAAAAATGGGGCCCCAACTGGTTAGGTTTTATCAAGTAAAGTAAAAATGCTAAGAAGCTGCTTAATCCATGGATCTTTTTCGTTTTCGAAATTTTCTAAGTTCAGTTAGCTCGCGATTTCCTGGTAAGGATTCGAGGGCCCACTGAGCTTGAGAACCCCGGGACATTGCACCGCCTAGCCCCTGGGTAGCTACGCCATTGGTTGTTGTACTTCCCTGGTCGAGCTTTCACAAAAAGCTCTACTACTATTGAGAATTTATTAGGTTTTTCCTTGTTAACGAAATTCATATAGTACAAAATTACATACCTACCTAAATCCTAAGTAATTACGGTAGGTATATATGCAAATCGCATGAATAGGGAAAGCTGAATAAAAGCTGGCGTCCGCAATAAACCAAATTGAAGTGAAACACCAAATACGAATATCTGATATGTCGCTGCTTTGATGTTCCAACTTGATCGGTAACTAGCTGTAATTAAACGCGTATTCGACCTACTTACCTACCTACCTACAAGGATACGTGATAGCCCAGTGGATATGACCTCTGCCTCCGATTCCGGAGGGTGGTGGGTTCGAATCCGGTCCGGGGCTTGCACTTCCAACTTTTCAGTTGTGTGCGTTCTATGAAATTAAATATCACGTGTGTCAAACGGTGAAGGAAAACATCGTGAGGAAACCTGCATATCAGAGAATATTCTTAGTTCTCTGCGTGTGTGAAGTCTATCAATCCGCATTGGGCCAGCGCGGTGGACTATTGGCCTAACCATTCTGAGAGGAGAATCGAGCTCAGCAGTGAGCCGAATATGGGATGATAAGGACGACCTACCCACCTACCTTCCTACCTACCTACCTGCCTATAGAGGATGATGACTAGGTTTGAATATATTGATTTTTATGGGACATTCGCGTAAATAAGGTCAATATTAACTAAGCTATACTAATATTATAAAGCTGAAGAGTGTGTTTGTTAGAACGCGCTAATCTAAGAAACTGCTCCGATTCGAAAAATTCTTTCAGTGTTAGATAGCCGTGGAAGTGGAACCGCCGAGCGTCATCTAGTCATACTAGATGACGCTCCGCGGTTTCACGTTTACCCGCGTAGTTCCCGTTCCTGTGACAATACGGGGATGAAATATAACACATACAAATAATATGGATTTCTAGTAAGACTGGTCGTAAGTAGTAAAGGTAATAAGTCAGGTAAAAGAATTTTCAAAATCGGTTCTGTAGATCCAGAGATTAGGTACTCAGGGGGTATTGTGGGGCTAATCATCATGATTATCATCAACATAAAACACAACAGACATATTTTTTTTGCCGTTTTTTATATAATAAAGGTACGGAATCACATGCGCGACTGCGAATCGCGCTTAGTCGGTTTTTTATAGATGTAAATATATGGATTTTGATAAAAAATAAAATAGATTCTTTAAACTTTAAACTATCGATATAACTTGCATCCCTCGCAGGTTCACAGACGCAGTGACGCCCGACAGTCGGCATCGGCAGTACCGCGCCGCCAGTCGAGAGCGCAGCACGTATTTTCTGTAACAATCAAACACGTTTTCCCTACGCCGCGAAAAATACGATCGATAACACAAATCCGCGTGGAAAACAAAAAACCGTAAATTTCTATAATCGAATTTGCGTGCGGTCACAACACTATCAATCGATTCAGAAGTGTCGATTGAGATATCGATACTTCGCGTGATACCGGCGTCAACAATGTAGCCATAGTGACAGAAACTGTTGACGAATTTGACAGGCATTCAAGTAAACCGTCGTAAAAATTGTAATACGCTAATCTTACAATGTTCACTTTGTAAATAATGTTAAAAGTTAAAACGTTATTTTTTGTTATCGAAGTGCGTTGTTAAAAAACTGTTTTGGTGATAAATTTATTGCGTCTACAAAAATGGGGAATGGAATGAATAAGGTGAGTTTTTTTTTTTGGAAATATTTTTTTTTTCAAGTTTTGTTAGTTAAGGTTCTGCGGATGCGAGCGCGTTGGGTTACATAACACTAACGTGGCCGCTACGTCGTATCGTAGCTCGTAGCATCACTGCCGTAGCACGTAGGTCAATTTTTGGCTACGCGGCACTTATGCTACGACAAAATCCCATACTATACCCACTGACGTAAATCACACATACACATCGATGACTATACTTAATTTTATAAATTCAAAACTATCCGTATTATACTAATGCTCTTACTTAGCTCTTCACGGCAGTACCGATTTTGATGAGTTTCGGTACAGAGATAAATTGGGCCTTAGAGCTGAACACAAGCTACTTTTTATCCCGCAGAAATCCATGGTTCCCACAAGATGTGTGAGATACAGATTTTCATGCGAACAGGCTTCTAGGCGTCTGCTAGTCATCATAATATCAGCCGATGGACGTACACTGCAGAACATAGACCTTTTTTGTTTTTTGTAGGGACTTTCAAACATCACGATCCTGAGCCGCCTGCATCCAGCGAATTCTTGCGACTCGCTTGATGTCAGTCGACCTGGTCAGTCCACCTGGTGGTGGTCGACCAACACTACCTTTCTAGTGCGGGGTCGCTATTCCAGCATTCATTCTTCCAAGAAATTCTCAGTAAAAATTCTCAGCCCGGAGTTAGGAGTTGGTGTAGGTGCGCTCCCGTGTCTCGGAGAGCAGGTACAGCCTTCGGTCGTCCCAGTCAGTATCATTGCCATCTGATAGTGAGTAAATGTTGACCGGCCGCTGTTGGTATTTTTCGATGGGGTAGTCATCGAAAAATAATCAGCGGCAAAAGAAATATTGTATATTGTATTAACTTGTGTGTACACGTTAGAATTTTTATTGTTATAGGTATATGTTAGTATTATGCACTCTTATTATTAATAAGTATCAAATATGACAAACAGTCATCTACATACTGTATGATATCCACCAGTAAGCACCGGATGACATTTGTTACATAGATCTCAATTTCGTATAAGTTGCTAATTGATAGCATACGTCAAACATAGTGAATTAGCCTGCTGGCCTAACGTCAAGGCATTGAGATCTAAAAAATACATCCAGTAGTTTCGGACTGATTCATTAAAAATGTTGTTCGTAATTTTCTGTTTTTTTTTTAATAGATTAGATATTAGTTTGATAATGTCATGATAAAAAAATAGATATTCATAATTAAAACAAACAATAATACTGATACAAAGCATTTATTCAGTCCACATACTCGACACCAAAGAGGCTAGGGTATAACAAAAGAATGGAACAACAAAACTTTAAAAACATTAAAGAAATCGGTCCTCGTATTATGCGATCTCAAAACTTCACAGCGCCTAGTCTAAGAGTCTAAGAGTATAGGTCGTTTAATAAATAATTTCCTACTTAAATAATTTTAATAAATAGGTACCTACTTACTTAAATAAATGTCTTTGTTTCAATGCTGGGTTAGTAGGTTATCGTTCTGATGTCGTTTATTCGGCCAGAGAAATTACTTCAGCTTATTAGTTAGTTTCCGGATAAAAGTAAAGGCTATTCCGTTTAAAAAGGTTGCATTGAACTTTAGCCTCGTTACTTGAGTTGAGCTTTAGATTTTTCTGATTAAAACATTTTCTTACTATAAGTTGAAACAAATTTGATAATCAACATATTAGTTTCAACTGTTACCCTAGATAAATGTAAAATCCCTTTTTCAAAAATACCACGGGAATTATATAGCTCCCGTGGTATTTTTGAAAACGAGATTTCGCTCGATCGGAGTCACTTGCGTCCGCAAGTAGGTAGAACTGAAAAATGAAAGAAATTAAGGTTGAAATGAAATAAAAATATACTTTATTGTACACCACAAAAAAACAAGATAATAGATATATAAATAAAATTTACAATATGCACTAAAGGAGGTCTTATCGCTAACAAGCGATCTCTTCTAGGTAACTCTAAAAAAGAAACTAATAATAAAGATAATAAAGATAGGTTTAGGATAGTTTTAGGAGTTTGTTTGTTCCTCCTTTACGCTGCGGCTGCTGAAGCAATTTTCCTAAAATTTGGAATGAAAATAGATTTTACTTTGGATTAACACAAAGGAAAATTTTTATACCGGAAAATCCATTGTTCCTGCGGGATTTGTGAAAAAAGTGTGTGTCAACTCCAACGCACGAATGGAGTTTACTCTTTCAGATCGACTGCCTAAATAGGTGTATGTTGTCCCGCAGCATACACTATGTACATCTCAATACTTACGCCTGAAAAGTGAAAGGTGTGCAGAATAGGTTGCGCACAAAAAACGTAACGCTGTCATTCGTTCATCGAATTTTACTGCCCATATTTTTTTCATACCGGGGCTATATCTGACAAATCGATTCTTAAGGAGTAAACTCCAAAAACTGAATTCTATGAAAACCTTGTCGCGGGCGACCGCTAGTACTAAAATAAAGACTGTAGAATACACACAAATCTCTTATAATAAAACTGGTCGAATTCTATACATTGAGGTTTTATTTATACCATTTGTAACACCAAACGTTACTGTGGCATAACGGACGCCAGCGCCATCTAGAATTTATACTTATAATACGAGTTCTGTACATTTTGTACATTCTGTACCTACATTGAAGATATTTTGAAAATTTTTGTAGGGGGCATTATATAATCGATTAATATATATCGATAATAATAATTTTTATTCGATTTTTGTCCATCCGTGTTTTTTTGTTATTCGGGCATCACGCTGAAATTACTGAATGAATTCAAATGAAACTTGGCACGCTTTAAGATCATACGGGAAGAAGATACGGAGAAGGTTATAGGATAGTTTTTATTGCGAAAATAAAATAAAAAGAGGGTGAAATATAAAAGAAATGAAAGTTTGTATAAAAAAGTCCTTAATTTTTAGAGTTACAGTTTTAAATTTTTGTTCGTAAATCATAAAAAAAATACGAAATATAATGAGATTCAAAAATTTTTAAAATTCAAACTCTAAAGTGGTGAAATAGGGCTTGAAAGTTTGCATTGATTTCCACGCGGACGAAGTCGCGGGTGTCCGCTAGTAATTAAATAATTCGGCTTATATATAAAGATAGCTAGACATAGGTATGTATGTAATTTTTATTGTATTGATACATCTATTAATCTGAAGGTAGATAGCTAATCTGGTTATCTATATCAGATCGTCACGAAGGCACTTGCCGTGATTCGTAATGTCATTAATAATGCATACAATAATAAAACCGACTGACATCATGCTATTCGTATGAAGAATTCATGTAATAATGTCACTGAATAACTCTTTTTATGTCGAAATATTTAAAATAGCAGATGCCCCGCGGTTTCACCTGCGTAGTTCCCTTTTTCGTGGGAAAACGAGGACAAAATATAGCTTATATTTCTCAGGGATAATTGTAATAGCAGGCGTACAAAGATCCTCATCGTATATCGTTTTAATTTTACGGCAATTAACATCCGTTTGATGCAGATCAATGGACGCACTTGTATGTCTTTCTATATAAGGTACTAGCTGACGCCGCGCGGTTTTACCCGCGTGGTTCTCATTCCCGTAGGAATACGGGGATAATATATAGCCTATATAGCCTTCCTCAATAAATGGGCTATCTCACACTGAAAGAATTTTTCAAATCGGACAAGTAGTTCCTGAGATTAGCGCGTTCAATCAAACAAACTCTTCAGCTTTATAATATTAGTATAGATACTAAAATCCGTTTGATGCGATGCATCCATTCCTACGTACGATGCGGATTTGCCATACTAGTGAAAGAATTTTGCAAATCGATCCAGTAGATTCAGAGCCGATTCAATTCAAACAAACAAATATTTCCTCTTTCTAGTATTAGTAGGAAGGTATAGAGTAGCGACTTCCTCTTGGGTGATGATTGGAATTTGGATTTTTTATTTTATATCGCGTCTTCTTATACACGTGAAATTATGTTTTTCTCTTATCCCGCGGGAACCATGTATTTTTTCAGGATAAATGCTCCTTAAGGTTCTCTATCTACTAATGAAAGTTTCATAAAAAACGCTTCAGCTGTTCCAAAAGTTAGACAATTAGAAAGACAGACAGACGAAAAAATTAAAAAAACTTTATTATGTTTTAGTATTGAGTAAATAGCACTTGAAAAAACAGTTATTTTAAAATGCCAGCCAGAGGCAGACACTTTAATTTCATTTAGGTATATTTATAATTGTATATATGTATTTTAATTGTTATATATTTACTTGTCAATCAATAAACAATTATTATTATTATTGATTATTGATTTGATCGAATATGATGTTGTAGGATGCGTAAGCATATTTTATAAATAAATTGTTAATTAGTAATTAATTTTTAAAATAATTAATAATCATATATGTTTGAGTATAGGAAAATATTACAATAGCGTGAAACATTAGCTTACTAATTAATATACTTTTTTGTAGAAAATGAATTTGTAATTAAGTCCACTAGCTCTACGTAAAGTGTTTTGTTCGTTTTGTTATTAAAACAGTTGCTTATCGCTAACAGAAATAACCTAAATTACACCGAAAAGGCCACATAAATCTAATATTTGCATTCGTTACCGAGGGAAATTCATAAAGGAAATTTCTTAGAACGAGACCTCGAATAACTGGGTAAGGCAGCGTGCCAATAAAATGGAGTTAGTTTTCACCTAACAATGGTTTCTTTCTTTGCTATAATAAATAATGATCTCAGAGTCTGTGTTGCCCAGACCTTTGTTATTTTATAAAAGCTTTGTCGAACTATCGTTTCTAGGGTTGCCACTAAGCTAAGTGACTGGTGAGTGGGAACATGATTTTTATTTTTTTATATTATCTCGAAAAAAATACATGCTTTGTGGATAAACGACTAGCCGACGACCTGCGGCTTCATCCGCGTAGTTCCCGTTCCCGTGAGAATTCGAGGATAAAGTTAGCCTATGACACTCGCAAATAACGTGAGTTTCTAGTGGTAAAATAATTAAAAAACAGTTCAATAAATCCAGAGATTACACGCTACAACACCAAAAACATACCTTTTTTTTCTAATATTAGTTTAGATTTGGATTTTCGTTAAGCAACCTACCAAAGCTACTATGATGTCATAGTCTGGCAAGTTCGTTGATAACACATCCATGATATGCGGGCGACGGACGGAAAGAAATCGCGGGTGTGAAATCGTGCGTGCGAAGAAGTGACGTACATCAGTCGCGCACAACATCAACAGTGTTACAAACGAAGCTGCGAGACTATAACTTTATAGTTGCTTATTTTTTTTTAATTTAGAATAATGTGTTTCAAATTAGCTGATAAAGTTGGTAAGCCTTATGATGACGTAAGTAGCTGTAGATTTTTCTGAACACCACTCTGGCGCAGTTGGTAGTGCTGTGGTTTCGATTCAGTCGATTCCCAGCTCGGCCTAATTTAGTATTTTCTAAGGACTGGTCTGTTGGTAGGCTTCGGCCGTGGCTTCTGACCACCTTACCGACAAGACAAAGACATACCGCCAAGTGACTTAGCGTTCCGGTACAAAGCCGCGTAAAACGTTACCGCGTACCCATTGGTAGAATAAACTTGTACTTCTTCCAAGTTAGCCCGCTTCCATCTTAGACTGCATCGTCACTTTACATCAGCAAGCTGATTCACTAACTTTGAGGCATGTTATAGCTTGGCAACTTCGTTCGTAACACTCCCAATGTGGCGCGCGGGGCAGGGGCACGATTTCACACCCGCGCAGTCTTTCCGCCGTATAGTTGACATATTTGAAATTGAGATTCTATGGAACAAATGTCACCCGGTGCCTACCTGGCAACCCTACGTGGATGTCATACATTTTTGTTGTTGTGATTTGATGTTTATTTTAATAGGTTGTTATTAACCAAATAAGTAAATAGGCCAGCTGGTGAGATAGCAATAGCAATCAAGGGCTGTACTTGTCATTAAATAAAAAAATTAAATAGGTAAATCCTGCCTAACAAATCTCACCGAAACATCCCTTTAAGCCGAGGTCCGAAAAAGCACCTATAAAGAGTTTTTCCGAAAGAGGTATCAATAGCAAATACACAATTAAAAAAAAGGAAGTTTTTATACGTTTACGAGTACCAACGTATTTAATAGATTAAGTGATCTTTCTTATCATCATCATCATCATCATCATTATCTACCCATATTCGGCTCACTGCTGAGCTCGAGTCTCCTCTCAGAATGAGAGGGCTTAGGCCAATGTTCCACCACACAGGCCCAATGTGGATTGGCAGACCTTACACACGTAATTGGTAATTGGTGCATGATCCGGACCGGATTCGAACCGACAATCCACCCTCCGGTATCAGAGGCAGAGGTCATATCCACTGGGCTATCACGGCTCTAATCTATCTATGTTATAAATAGTAGTTTCATAATATATGGACTAGATACTAAAGCTCACGACTCATAAAACCGCCAATATCGTTAAAAGCAATATTGTACTTAATCAAATACTGCGGTGTATTGGTACGAGAAACACATTTCCATATTATTTTTATCGGTAAAGGTAAGTGCCTACACCACAGAAACTTTACGAGCGCTTTTGAGTTTATTGTTATAATTTTATCGATTAATCTGTACAGATTTTGTGGAATTTTACTGATTTATATTTAGTTACGTTAGTAGCTGCATTTAGTTACAACACATCTTTAGACTGCGTTGTACGTAACTACTGTAGTTTTTGTTAATTAAGTATTATGCCCATTAAGAATGACTAATAGTGAAAATACTACTTCGCTCTACTGTAAGTCATTTAAAAGGAATGAAGTCCTTTTAAACGGCTTACAGTAGAGCGAAGTAGTATTTTCACTGTTGGGTTTTCCAAACAAATAAATTAACCAATAAGTAATAATGTTAACAAAATATTGCATTCTCAAAAATCTCTTAAATTAACAATTAAGTCTAGGTTAGGTATATTACGAGTACATACATTTACAATAAGTAGTTAAATAATATTATATACTTTTCATCAAAAAAATCGAAACAGTCCTCTTGTAGGTACCTATAAGTACTGTTCAGGCGGACTGTTTATGTTTTTTTCATGAGAAGTATAAATAGGTATATTTTTACCTACACTACTAGGTATGAGTATTGTACATGTACAGCAAAGCGGCACGGGCAGCAGTAAACAACGCGTATTTTTGTTTCGTTTTTCGTTAAAACAAAGAGCTTTAAAAAATTCAGTGCCTTTCACAAAGGGCTATTCAACGCGATCTCGGCTTTGAGCCAGACATCAATTTCTGACTTTCAATTCGAATAACGATTGACGACATCACATTTTGTAGGTCTTGGAGGCTTACACTGCGTACAAATTGAATTGTACCTCATACAATTAGATTGAAGGGCTGTCGCAGTCAGACCTGCGTTTATAAAAGCTCACAGTTTGCACCGTGGTTTCGAGAGGTACCAGGTTTAAAAGGTCAGCAATCTAGACCCTCAATTGTTCAATTACTTACTAAAAAGAGTATAAATTCAAATTCAAATTCTTCATTTATTTCAATTAGACTTGGTTTACAAGCATTTTTGAAAGGTCAAGATTATGTCATAATTTAATTTAATCTAATGGAGGTAATAATAGTCGAAAACTTAAAATTAAAGTTACGAGGGTTCCAAAGGCGCCTTAGTCAGAGAAGAGCCCATATTTATATTTTCTTCTTAGAGAAGGGTTGCTACGAAACCTCCTAAATCCCAAAGCCACCATCATCAAAATTCCATTTTGGTATGTCAAAACCTATGGTAGATTAAGTAGCACTCTTTTTAGTTATCTTTTTCACCAATACATTTAGTTTTCTTGGCATTCAAAAGTGCAGTTGCAGTGAACCAATGCGACACATGCGATATGGCACGGTTTACGTCGTCAGAGTTATCTTTATTTCTGTCTTGTTTCATTGGCATCGCCCTGTTTTTCCCAATGATCCCAAACTAGATAAAAATACCGGCTTCTGAATTTGACCTTACGCTTTGTTTGGGTAAAAGGTAGACTGTTAAACAAAATTGGAACCTAAAGCCCTTTATTTTCTCTCAATTTGATACGGCATCTATTATAGGATTTCCAAGGAAATAAGTAGCTAGGGGCGTGTAATCTAATACCTAGTTTAGATAGTTTACTTTCGAAATAAGGTTCTTGTCCATGACCGTCTAACCAATGTCATTTACTGAATTAGCACTTTGATCGTAAATCTACACCAATGTTTTCTGTGTCTACCTACAAAATTTGTTTGTTTAGTTGAAGGCGCAAATCAAAAAAAAAATATCGTCAATTCTCTTTCTACAATCGCAACCATCGTAACGTCACGGTCACTATCATTTTCTTTTTTTTTTGTTTTAGAAGCGTTAGTGTTTGTAGAAAGAGAATCGTGCCACATGGCTACAAGCCCTGCCCCTATAGGCAAGTTGTACGACTATTCTCTTTCTACGATCGCAAACGCTTCGAAAAGTAGAATATAGAAAAAGAATCGACGTGCCACTTGGTTACAGGGGCTGGTTCGAATCGAAAAATTATTTCAGCGATGGATTTATTTAGGAAGGCTATTAGAATGACTTCGCGCAGCACGGCTATTAACGACCATGTATAAGTTTTGGTGGTGGTCGCAACAGACGAGATTTGCAGTCACGACACTACCGATCGTGAACTGGCCAATCGGCTGCTGCAGTTGTTATTCTGGCCGCCCTACACTAGCTTGTTTTTTTTTTTTAATTTTGAATAAGCAAGCGCTTATCTGCAATCACGCCTGTCAATATAATAATAATAATAATATAATGATATACAATGTCGAGTTGTGTGTTCAGGAACTGTAAATACTGTATATATACATAAATATATAATGGAATTAAACACATGTGCGTGCATGTGTGCGCTTAGTGGAGTACTTAAATTCGGATCACTTTTTGCGGTGATTTTGTAGGCACGTAACATATCGATAACGTCGATATCGAACGGTCGTAACGATATAATCTCATGAAAACAAATAGAGGAAAGTCAACCGATACCGCAAATATCGACATCTCATTCATTGCGTTGGGACGAAAGAGATGAGATTGAGACTACTACGCAGCCACTGTTTGAAATGTCTATTTCTCTTCTCGAGAGATGTCTTCGGTCACATGTTAGCACGTTGTGGTCAATGTGGCCACGGGAGATGCCTTAGCAAGGAATAATTTCAAGGCAAAAGGGAATATTGGTTATGTTTTAAATCTTGGCTTATATTCTTTTTTTTTAAAGAAAGAATTGACCACTTTTTTATTGAGTTAACACGTCATTAAGTAGCTCGTACGTTACTTTCATTTTGATGTGAAATGAAAAACCGAAGTGCCTCAGGGTGAGCCGTGATACCTCATTAATTCAATCTCTTAATTAATAAATCCGTAGTAGCATAAGCATTCAACTAAGATTATCAAAAGAGTTATTTTAAAACTAATTAGATATTTACGTCGATCATTTTTTTCGTTTGGGCAGTTTGTGAACAACATTAGTCATGCTGACGACATGGTGTTGTTGAGTCCATCAATGAGGACTTCAGAAGCAGCTGAAAATTTGTCAGGGATATGCGCAGAAGCATGGCCTTCTGTATATTGTTAAGAAGAGCGAACTTCTGGAATTTCGGGTGGGCTCGCGAAAATTAGAACACGTATCACCAGTTGAGAGGAATCGAGCTTCAGAGGGTGTCGGAATTCAAATGCCTCGGTCATATTGTCACTGAGGATTTGAGCGGCGACCTTGACACGGAGAGTCGAAGGTGTTACAACCCGTGGTGTTACATCCCGGGCTGTTACAACCCGTGGTGTTACATCCCGGGCTGTTACAACTCTGAGAGCACGTTAAGCCATTATTATGAACATCAGCTTATAGTGTTTACAAAATGAAACATTTATCACAGCCCGCCAATCCGCACCGTTACGGCATAGTGGTTCCAAGCTCCATATCCACTCCATTAAAAAGAGTGGGAAAAGTAGGTCTTTAATAAGCTGATAATGATGCTGATTTCAAAGTATAACCGATTGAAGTCTTCCTAATTGGTCCAGGTCTCGATGGTGAGAGGCTTGCGGAGGCTAGTTACCATCGCCTAAGACGTAGCGGCAAGCGATTTAGCGTTTCGGTACGATGTCGTGTAGAAACTGAAAGAGGTGTGGATTTTCATCCTACTCCTAACAAGATAGACCGGTTCAATCTAAGATTGCATCATCACGTACCATCAGGTGAGATTGTAGACAAAGGTAAACTTGTAAAGAATAAAAATATAAAAAAAAAAACGTTGTGTGCGGCTACGTCATACATTATTTTGTTATATCTCAAAAGGATTAGGCAGAGTGAAATCTCTCAAGCGGCTTGACTTTTTCCGACATGAATTTAGACTTTAATTATTAATGATAACTGATGAAAATACTATAAGCAGTTACGTGTTCAAAGTCAAAGTCAAAGTCAAAATTAATTTATTTCAAATATGCTTAGTTTACAAGCTCTTTCGAAACGTCAGGAAATAATATTAAACTTAAGATAATGGTGATAATACTTATTCGAAAACTTAAAATTAAAGTTACGAGGGTTCCAAACGCGCCTTGGTCCGATAAGAGCCCACAACAAACTCAGCCAGGTTTATCCTTTTTTAGTTTATCACCATTTAACAATAGGTATATAAGTAGCCTGTCAAGTAATACATTTCATTTCCAAGCAATTTTGTCATTTACGTAATCATTGACACTATAGTACGACTTTTCTATAAATAAAAACTTTGAACTTATTGAGAGACAGATAGATAGAGCAGAAGTCTTTATTTTATTCTATACATGGAATAGCAGACCCAGTGAGAATACGGAAATAAAATGTACTTTTAAAATCGGCCCAGTATTTTCGTAGCCTATTCATAAAAAACAAAACACCACACAAACAAACAAACAGAAATTCTTACATCTTTATAATATCAGTTTAGATACGAAGTACCTACTTTATAAACAAAGCAATAAGTATTTGAGCAAACTTAAGCAATTTACAAGATCATTTGCGTGCCATATCGGCGCAATCTGTTATCGACAGCGCGTTCTGTCAGCATTTTATAGGCGAAATTTCTTATCTTTGAAAAAGGAAATATGAAAATCTGTGTATTTTAATAAATTACCAGCCTGTTTTAGCAAACCACTTCGGGGCTAGGCCTTTCTCGTTATAGAAGAGGGGATATGGAGCTTAAACCCACCATGCTGCTTCAATTGTGATTAGAGTGAAATGCAATGATATTTTAAACTAGATTTGGGGCAAGTGTATCAACACTGAGGCGGACAAATGTGGAAAATTGACTTAATTTCATTTAATCGCTTATTAAACCACGAACGTTATTTATACAAATAATACCTCTTCCTCAATGGTGTAGTTAAATTTGGATCACTTTGTGTGGTGATTTTGTAGCGACGTAACCTATCTATAGTATAAAATTATCATTGGTAAAATGAGGTTTATGAACCTTCATAAAATTAATAAAATGAGGTTTCAGCCTACATAAAATGAGGTTTCAGCCTTCATAAAATTAGGTTTCTGTTTTCATGAAATGAGGTTTCTGCTTTCATACAATGAGGTTTCAGCTTTCATGAAATGAGGTTTCAGTTTTCATAAAATGATGTTTAAGCCTTCATAAAATTAGTTTTCAGCTTATATGAAATGAGATTTCACCTTTCATGAAATGAGGTTTCAACTTTCATAAAATGAGGTTTCAGCATTCATGAAATGAGGTTTCAGTCTTCATGAAATTAAGTTTAAGCCTTTATAAAATAATGTATGTCTGCAGTGGCGTATTTTTCATAGATGCAAAAATTCACTGCCTTCCCTGAGAAGTCATTAAAAACCTATATTGAAGAATTCATTTTCCATTTAGTACACATAATATCCACGTAGTGCATATCCTAGTTAAAAACCCTGTGCACGCCACGGTATCTCAGGATCTCATTCTATTATGGGAGTTTCAGAATTCCGATTTCGTACTAATAGGGTTCCAATTGCTACGCTTCTTTTAAACATTATTAAAGAGTCACGATAGTTCAATGACTTGAGAGGTCGCAGGTCGAAGGCGCGTACTCGACCCGGGCTATTATCGCAGGTGTAATTTGTTTCATGTAAAAAGAGTGCTGAGTATTTAACTCTGTAGATTTTTTTAAAAAGATACGAAATTTGGACCTAAATAAAATTTTCGTTTCATCTTTAACGGGCTTTTAGAGTACGGTATTTTTTTAAAGAGATATTTGCATATTTTTTTTTTTGATTTGATAATTGAAAACTATAAATCTATGATTGATTAAATAATCATAAAGCTAAAACAATATAAATCAATCAATTAGCTGTTTGAAACAATTGATACAACACATCTATCGAGTGAAAGGACGATTTTAATACGTAAGCATGGTAACTGATAAGGATAGGCTTATTATTAAAAGTGATGTACCACGTGACATAAGAATCACTATTTGTGTGTATTTATGACTTACACGTAGCATAGAACGGACAGGAACAATTTAAGGGTTAACAACAAAAGTTTATGGGTAATTCTAAGTTCAGTACAAGAAAAAGTAAATGCGATTCCATATGACCGACTTCTACAGTCAGCGCTCTGATTACGTGACATGACTTATACATACCAACTTACTTATTTATACAACGTTACATCTTTCAAGGGGATTATTGTTCGGTACCTAATCGCATTGCTTGTAGTCTTTGTAAAGAAATATCCCTGAGTAATATTGTACATTTCTCAGCCACTCAGGCTATTCAGAACTTTGCTCTGGCACTTTGTTTTAATGTAGATAAATATTTCGAGAGTGTCTCCATTGTTTTGTCAGATATTTAGGTTATTTATTATAGAATAATAATTATATTCATAATAATTATATATTATACTAGCGAAGCTTCGCTTTGACTTATGTGCACTTCTTCCCTATCCCTACTCTATATTACTCTACCGCTACCCTACCCCTACCCTTCCCCTACCCTTACCCCTACCCTACCTATATTCTACCCCTACCCTACTTCCACCCCTGCTTAAAACTCAAACGTTTATATGGGAAATAGAAAAGGGTTAATTTTATGGTTTTCCCAGCTATTATTCTAATTTTTCTCACCTTTTAAACCTTCCCTATACCTCCACGAACATTTCAAGACCAAGATGAGATAAATCCGTTCAGCCGCTCTCGAGTTTTAGCGAGACTAACGAACAGCAATTCATTTTTATATATATATAGATTATTAATATGTAAGTATTTATTTATTCGATACACCAGCAAGCCTAAAACATTAATGAACAAATAGGTAAGTACATCTATACTATAAATTATAAAGAGCTAAAGAGTTTGTGAGGTTGTAGGGGCAGTGGCGGATTTACCAGTAGGCTAAGGCCTAGGGGCCTAGGGCGGATTTTATTGGGCGGCATATTTAACCCAAAAATCTTACAGAAATAAAGAAAACGATTCTTTTTTTTTTTTTTTTATTCTTTACAAGTTAGCCCTTGACTACAATCTCACCTGATGGTAAGTGATGATGCAGTCTAAGATGGAAGCGGGCTAACTTGTTAGGAGGAGGATGATAATCCGCACCACTTTTGGTTTCTACACGGCATCGTACCGGAACGCTAAATCGCTTGGCGGTACGTCTTTGCCGGTAGGATGGTAACTAGCCACGGCCGAAGCCTCCCACCAGCCAGGCCTGGAACAATTAAGAAAATCTCAATCTGTCCAGCCGGGGATCGAACCCAGGACCTCCGTTTTGTAAATCCACCGCGCATACCACTGCGCCACGGAGGCCGTCAAAAAGTCTTGTAAATGTAACGATATTTTTTTTTATTATTTGATGTAAATTATATTAAGAGTCTAATAAATGTGTAAACTATCGAAACTAATATTGAATTTTAAAATTTTATTCCTACTGTACAGTCCTACTAATTGACACAATATAAGGTATCTATTGAATTTCAGAGTTTAGTAGGCGCTAGAAAAGCTAAACTTTATAATTGGATCTACTGAACCGCTTTTAAAACAATATTTTACCAATAATTAAATAGCCGACGCCCCGCGCCTTCACCTGTGTAGTTCACGTTCCCATGACAGTACGAGGTTAAAGCCTATGACACTTACAAATAACATGGCTTTCTATTGGTAAGAGAATTTTTAAAATCGGTTTAATAGTTCTAGAGATTACCCCCTACAACAACACATCTTTAGCACTTTATATTTAGGCTATCGTTTTCTGAATAATATCTACTTAACCTGTTGCCGCATTCCACCGTTTCGCATTACGTAATTTTGATGTAGAAGAAGATATCCCATGGTCTAGTCACTACTGCAATGCAGTTTACCATACCTAGTATTACGAGATCAAAAGGCTTGCCGGAGCGTACGTTACATAAAACTAATTAAATTATTATCTTTGAATTTAAACTAGTAGACATCCCGCGGTTTCGCCAGCGTTACGTCCCTTTCCCGTGGTTGTGCTCAACTCATCGGTTGAGTACAATCTCACAAAATTGAATTTTTTATACACAGAATAAAGAATGGTCCAGAATGAGTCTTTACATCCGCATTATATATGCATTGTACATGCGGATGACAAGGAGACGCGTGATATTTGTTTATGGGTTTCACCGGCTTTTTTTTTCATAAATTGTATTTAAAAATTTAACACTAACAACAATTACGTAAATTAATATAATTTATACTAATATTATAAAGAGGAAAGTTTTGATTGTTTTTTTTTGTATGTTTTGAATAGGCTCTTACTGAACCGATTTGGAAAACTCTTTCACGGTTGGGAAGCTACACTGTTCCCGAGTGTTATAGGATTTTTTTATTTTATCCATGTATTCCTACGGGAACGGGAACCACGCGGGTAAAACCGCGCGACGTCTGCTAGTAATTTTTGTGAACAGTTTTTCATATATTTAAAAACATAAGACGCCATTTATGTTGAATAATATTGAAAGTTACTGATGCGACGCTTCGTGTCGTACTGATTCAAGAATGTATTCGTTTTTGAATTTTGTATTTGCAACGGCTTTTCGCAAATCTCGAGAAACCATGGTTTTTTTCGGGATAAAAAGTAGCCTGTGTGTTAATCCAGAGTAAAATCCAGAGTAAAATCCATTTCTATTCCAAATTTTAGCCAAATAGCTTCAGTAATAAGCGGCGTTAAAGAGTAAGAAACATCCAAACATACATCCAAACATCCATACAAACTTTCGCGTTTATAATATTAGTATGATTATTGTATGGCATCGCGTCGCTGAATCTATACTAATATTATAAAGCTGAAGAGTTTGTTTGTTTGTTTGATTGATTGAACGCGCTAATCTCAGGAACTACTGGTCCGATTTGAAAAATTATTTCAGAGTTAGATAGCCCATTTATCGAGGAAGGCTATATATTAACCCCGTATTCCTACGGGAACGGGAACCGCGCGAGTGAAACCTCGCGGTGTCAGCTAGTATTTCATACGTGGCTAGAAAATTCACTTTT